>NC_080096.1:43435000-43735000 GCF_950005125.1 Chionomys nivalis | reverse complement strand
CTTATCTTCATGATCTATAAATAAGGGGAAATCCTAATACATTGACTGAGACGTGTCTTGAAGATGTCAACTTTGTACAAACTGTCCAGCACAGAGACTGATGTGCAGGAAATCTGGGTTACAGAAGTTCTTTCTGTTGCTTATTAAGCATCCCTTATCCCATCTTAAGCTTAGTGAAGACGGAGCTGTGTCTACCTTGTTCATTGCTGTGTTCTCATTTCTGGTACTGTATCAGAACATAGCTGATAGTTGTAGGTGGATGATGAGGAACTCTTTTATAGTTGGGTCTGACAGACATGGTGGTTGCCTGGAAAATGACAGTAGACACTGTTAGTGTGAGCAATTCACAGAGAGGCTACCGTTTACTAAATGAGGATGACAGGCCAAGGAGGGTTTTAATAGTTTATGTAAAAGTTGTGCATAGCTTGTTCAAAGGAAAGGAGGTCAGCCATGTTGATTTCCTCAGTATCATCCAAGTGGCTATGGGCATCAGAGATAACCACACTGACCCAGGATAACTAAAACCACAGGTCACTAGCTCTAGCACATATCCTTTTTCCTTCCTTCCTTCCTTCCTTCCTTCCTTCCTTCCTTCCTTCCTTCCTTCCTCCTTCCTCCTTCCCTCCCTCCCTCCCTCCCTCCCTCCCTCCCTCCCTCCTCCCTACCCCTCCCCTCTCTCCCTTTCTCTCTTTCTCTCTCTCTCTCTCTCTCTCTCTCTCTCTCTCTCTCTCTCTCTCTTTCTTTCTCTTTTTGGAGAGGAGAGGTATTGAGACAGAGTCTCACTATGTAGAAATGAATGTTCTGGAACTCACTATGTAGATCAGGCTGGCATCAAACTCATGGAGATCTGCCTGCCTCTTCCTTCCAAATGCTGAAATTAAAAGCCTGCACCACCACATTTGGTACAACCTTTTACTTATAAATCACATTTGACTAGAATTTAGCCATTCCCAATAATTTATGTATTGTCTAAGCTACTTTCAGGCTATAAATTCAGAATAGTTTTTTTAAGTCATATGATTAGTAAAGACTAATATAGCCCTTTATTAAAAGAAGAACAAAGCCTCTTCTGGCACCTGACTTGAACACTAATGAGCTCTCCTATTGTGACAAGATGAAACCCGGTTCCTTGACTCAAGAGTGAAAACCTGAGTATTCATCTCATTCAGCTCCCCCATCCCCAGTACTCTGACCCCCTGCTCCACCATGCTGTTTGTGCCCCTTTATTGTTGTAAGATGACAACAGTAACCAGATCTCTGTTATATCTGGGAACGATACATATTGATTCAGAGGAAGGCCCTGCCTTTTTTTCTGGTTTCTTTCTTACTGTGTATCTCTTACTCTGAGCTCTAGCCTCAGTCCCATGCCCTTGCAAAGGAGTCAGTATTAATGGCCTGACTTTGAACCTATGAGGCTCAAGCCTGGCCATACATTAGAATGGCCCCAAGACTTTTGAAAACAGAACCTGCATAAAACCTAGTTATCAGACTTTTTAAAAGCATCCATGTGATTCTAATGTTCAGCCAAGAGGACACAGCCACTGAAACCAATTAACATTTGGGGGACACTTAGATACTGCAAGCATGCTCATCATGACTGGTTCATTTCATAAAGAAAAGAGTAGATAGCAACCATGCAGAGTAGGTTCCTGCTTAGGACATGATCATTGTGGGGCAGCTGGCTGGACTAGTCAAAATATTTAAACAGCGAAGGCCAAAATCAAACCATCAAAAACATAAATTGTGATCAGCTAGGAAAATCATAATTAGCACCATAGAACAGAACTGTGTGTCAGATCTAGGGGTGCAGATAGAAAGAAGGGATAGGAAAGTGTTCCAAATATGAGGGTGTGTAAGCAAAGGGAAATCGGGAACAAGGGTTGGAAGTGAGGACAAGGGTGAGACATTTGGATATAGGGAACCAAGTGGCCAGATGTGATGCTTGGCTTTCCTGAAGAGGAGGTAGTTGCTTTGTAAGCCCAAGGACCACGTGAGACCATAGCGGCCAGGGCACACATGCCCCCATCTTGGGCCTATGGGCTCCATTTGGCATTGTTCAGACTGGCAGAGCTAATGCCAAATGTATAAACAGAGAGCTCCATCTGACTGCTTCTTGTTGGACTCTGTTTTTCTTGCCGGAGACACAAAAGGAGTCTGTAGCTTTGTTGATTAGAAAGCATCAAACCCCAGAGGCCCAGGGGGGCTGTCTTTGTACAAGCTTGGCCACCACGAAAGTGTTCAAGTTACTCTCCAGTGACCACTGTTGCCATGTCCCTGTGCCTCCATTCTTTTGTCCCTTTTCTCTCGGTGCCAGACCCAACACTGTCAGCCTTCCTGTCACTTGCTTCCCTCATTCAATTGTTCTACTGTCATCCACTCACTCATATTCAGCCACTTAGCCACTCAATAGATATTCAGAGAGTGTCCTCCAAATGCTTGGCACACCATGCTCTACCCTGAAGGCCTGCGGAGGTAGACCTTTAAATCCACTGTCAGCAGACCCACTGGGAAGATGGGGGGAGGGGGAGAGAGGGAGGGAGAGAGAGAGAGGTAAAACCTAAGTATGGGGCAAGATATAGTTGCAACGTGACCTTTCCAACTCTGAATCTAGATGGTACGGGTAGGGAAGAATGCAGACCCAGGGACCACATCTGAACCTGCCATCTCTGTTTGATCTAAAACGCCTAAGTCTATGAAGTCAGCCTCCTGGGCTGTGTAATAGCCCAGCCATGACTGCTCAGTCACCTATGGGATCTCTGGGGGATAAACACCTGCAGCATTTGATGTAAAACTCGATCGCGTAACCCCGGACAAAGAGAGGTCTCTCGTAAGTCTTGCATTATTCTTTCCCTTGCTCTGCCCATGAAACTCACGATGACCCTCAAGAATCTGAAATTGAAAGCGAGCTCCCCTTTTACTTCTCCTGACAGGGTAGAAATAATACAAGCCTTAGGTCAGACAGCTTATTTCAGAGTGGGACTTTCCTTGTTCACTGGGTCTTGGCCCTCAGCACATTTCTTAGCTTCTCTGAGCTTTTTTTCCTTTTTCCTGTTTTGGAGCAGAAACAAGGCAGCACCGTCTACTTGTGAGCATGTCATGGGACTAATGCACACTTGGTACTTGTTAAGTTTAGAGGCCTGGTACATCATCTTCATGACTGTGTCAGATGCAATAGTTGGGATTATTAATCGTGCCATTACCAGTGATGAGCTAGTCAATGCTCACACTTAGACATCTTTTTGAAAAAGGAAATAGGGGCCAGCAGGAAGAAAAAGAACCATACTCTGTAAGTGTGCCCGTTTCTGCAGCACGATGGCACCCACTCTGAATGGCTCTAAACTAGGATGCCACCGGATGAGGGAGGGGCTAAGGAGTAGCAGGCAAAGTCGTCTCTGCTTCCATGAGTCTGTTCCAGCACACCATTGATTAGTATCAATGTCATTCAAGTAAAGCAGGCGACAATGGGGCAGATGCAGGATAGATCTGGCGTGGAGACAGCCACCCAGATGTTGTCAGAAGGAGTCTCTTGCCAGACAGTGCCTGGCACTACTGTCTGCCAGACTCTTTGCTGGGCGTGATCTCTGGGCGGTTAATGAGTCAATACCTTTGAGTAGGGTAGTTCCTGTGAAAGGAAGAAGCTCAAGGGAGCCTTCAGTGTATGTGGCTCGGGATGGCATGGGCCTGTGTCACCTGTCCGACCTCCTATCGGGGATTGGATCCTTTGCTAGCTCTATACTTGGGGCGCCTGCTGCTTCTCTGAGGTGAAATGAGTAATGGCAGCTCTGCCACGCAAGTTCACTTGGGAGCTTCCCCGCTCATTTATTATTTGGCCCTCACAGCAGGGTACTGTTCCCTCCATGTTTGAGAAAAACAAATAGAATCTCTATTACACAGGGTAATTTAACAAAGGCCCCTGTAACAAATAATCTTGAAGTCCCGGTGGCTTCACAGGGTACAGTTTATTTTTCATAGCACAGTGTGAAGTGGTTTGGAGGTCTCTCCTCTTAGGGGTAACTCAGAAGAAATCTGTTGGCCCCCCTGGCCTCTTAGGGAAGATGACAAATGAAGTCTTTTCATATGCTAAGGAAGAGAACAGCAGTCTCAGCCCACATCCAGGTCAGGCTGGTATTGGATAACTGCGGTCATTCCAGGTCTGGTTCCCGAACTCTCTACAGTCTCCCAACTGCCCCGTTCTCGCTTGCTAGTAACCCCTTTGTCCAGGCTTCATTAGCAGACTGCTAGAGACAGGGCAAAGTTCCTGACATTCATTTGTTATGGTTGTGGGATCTAGGAAGCTCAAGGTTGAGACACTGGCACCCAGGATGTCTGACTCACTTCCTGGTTTGGAGATGGCCGCTGTCTCCTTGCATCCTCATGTGGAAGATAGCACAGAGCCCAGAAAGTTCTCATGTCTCTTCTTACAAGGGCACAAATCCCATTCATGAAAGCCACTCCCTCATGGCCTAATCACCTTCCAAAGCCTCCATCTCATAACACCAGATTGGGGATTGAGGACTGGCACATGAATCTGGAGGAGAGATAGAGTTGCTCAGTCCAGATGGAAACTCAGATAAATGAACCTAGAAGAGATTTCTGAAGAGGCTAAGGAAGCAGCCTAAGTCCCTGAGTCTCTTCAGGGAGTAAAGGCCCTCCTAACCCTCTTCAGATTCTGATGGAAAGGAAGAGCTTTGCAGGGCTAAGGATCTGGGATTTGCAGGTTGGTTTCTCTTAGCTGTTGTAGTCAGTCATCCTGGTTACAACTGAATGGATCCAAAGATCTCTGTTGTTCTTCTCCATGCTCTGGACCTGTGATATCAGTCCTGAGAGTAGACTGCAAGCTACCTGGGAATAGGCACTATCTGTGTGGTATCCATGTAGCCCATGATCTCTGTACAACCTTCTTAGATAAATAAACAAGCAGCTGATTAACTATATATGCTGACTTGATAAGCATTCATTTTTATATAAATATTTTTAAGACTAAAAATGGAGCTATCAGTGCCTCCTGACAATTAAATCTGAAGAGAATTATTTAAAAAAATTTTTATACTGAGTTTACAAGTAGTCCGTCCCACACCCCCATGTTGGTATTAATTGCTTGAAATTGGTTGCTTGGAAAGATGTAGTGAGAAATTTTTGAGATTTCCTTTCCTCAGGGAGCGTAGAATGGGGAGGGAGCAGCTGATAGATTAGTAATGTCTGCAATAGACAAGGAGGGGGGAGTAGCACATGTGTGGTGTTTCTGTGAACCCTGCAGGGCTAGTACAAGTTGGAGCATCAGTAAACGTTAGTTGAGTCAAGTGGAATTTAAACACAGTCATTGTGCCTCTCTCCATTTTTAAGCAAATAATTGAAGTAGAGTATAAAGAAACCGAAATGGGATATAGGGAAATTAACATGGAAATCATATTGCAGGCACTTGACAAACTAATTAAACTGGGAAATGCAGCTAGGTTTTTTTTTTCCTGGTGCATAAACATTCTTCTACTTTTGCAACAAGGGGGTAAAAGAGACAAGTGTTCAAATTACACTTTTATGTCTGTGCTCTTCCAAGCATGTGCAGCGCTCTGAAGAAGGTTCTGTTGTGTTTGGAGGAGGAGAGTCTAATGGCTCGAGGATTCTTGGAATTTTGTCAGAGATGTGCGCTTTTCCCTGAATGAAGGAAGGCAAAGTGGAATTCCCTCTGTGAGAAGAGGATGCAGCTGCTTTCTCATCAAGTGCATGGCCTGGGGCCTCAGAGCTTTCATGTCTAAGGTGTGACCAATCCTGCCCATCTTAGGGTTGGTGTGAGGATTGGAGGAGAGAATGGGCATGATAGGGTTTGTGTCTAAGTGTTCACACACTCTGGGTAGCGGTCATTAGCAGAGTCGGTGTTGGGGTTACATGCCTGACTGCTGAGTCTGGAATTCTAGGTCTGCTTTTCCGTAAGCTAAACAAATTCACTTCTCTTTTCTGTCTGTCCCCATTCCCCCCAAAATTAAAAATTAAAAAAAAAATGAAGAAAATGTCTGGGTGGTGGTGATGTATGCTTTTAATCCCGCACTAGGGAGACAGAGGCAGGCAGACCTCTGTGAGTTCAAGGCTAGCATGGTCTACAGAGCAGTTTCTCAGATAGCCAGAACTGTTTTGCAGAGAAACTCTGTCTGAAAAAAAAAAGTGAGAAAATAATAACAGCAACCTTGTAGAGTTGTACTAGAAGCTAAGACTTGAAAACCACAAGTCAGTCCAAAGTGGTCACAGTGACCGTGCTAGAGATCATCTCACAAAAGGGAGTCACCTCACTTGATGTTGAGTTTCTTGGCAATATCACGCACTGTGAAGGGTGTTGCAGTGGGCCTAGCGGCAAGTAGAGCATGCTCATTTCCGTCAGGGTTTTAATGCCATGGGGGTGGTAAACAGAGATGTGTACAGAATTTATTTCATTAAAAGAATTTAGAAATTTTTAAAAAGTCCTTTCTTATAATCATCGATGCCAGAGTACAAAGACACTGAGATCGGATATCAGGAAATTATGCTCGTGTGCACTATATCTTCTTATCGCCCTCCCAACCCAGTACCCTAAAGATACCATGTATTGTACCAATAGCGTGGATTTTACAAAACAACATATATCTCATAAGCAAAAGGAATTCTTGTCATACATGTTCTCAGCAAACTGTCCCCACTTAGTGTGCTTGCTCCAGCTTTCTTCTGAATTTGCCTATCTGCAGCAAAACCGGGCATGAGCACTGTCCCATTCGTAAAGGATCCTTCTGAAGGGTTGGTTCCATTGCCAGAAGATTGAGCAATGCCAAGCTAAGTGGCTAGTGCGAAGCTATAGTAACAGAGTGGAACACACTTCAGAACAGCCGTGTTCTTATCTCCTAAGGAGCTGATCTGAATTTAGCTGATCAAAATCTTCCAATCTCAGTGCCCATGTCTACAAAGAGGAGAAATGTACCTACCTGTACGAGGTGGAAAAGAGAATTTTACAGGCATTTCTGAGTGTCATTTTTGGAATACATACAAATAAATACATATGGGTATTCTTTAGTTGTTCCCAGGAATTGTTCAGCTATGTAATTGGTACATGATGCTTAACACAATCAGTCCATATGGTAATGAATCTTTCAGAACAATGTAAATCAGTAACCTGGCATGAATATTAGGAAATAAGGTAGTCAGAGTTGTGTAGCAATGAGCGGAAGAATTGAGAGTGGGCTTAAACTCAGGTCTTTGGACCTCCCGTATTGGACTTGGATATATTCAGTAAGAGCAAGTGTTTCAAAGATGTTGGTGTCTCAGGTTGGCATAAAACTGAGCATTTCACTATATTCTACAGGTGAACAATACAGTTGATTTCCTTTGACTTTTTAAAATGATAAACACAGCATGTGATAAGAGAAGTGCTACAGTTTCATCCCACATCCTCTTTCTGTCTCCTTCACTGGCTACCTTCTTCACATCCCAAGCTCCTGAATTCCAACCTCCGCCTTCCAGACTCATCCCTGTCTCTGCTGGTCTGGGTCCTGTGAATGTTCTTGCAGAGGTTGATCATGGTGTGCCCTGCCCCTCCAGACCTGAGCCAACCGGTTTCTCCTCTGGAGCATCTTCTCCTCCTCCTACCATGTGGCCCTCTTCGCACCCTCTACCAAGCCTCCGTTGTTTAGCCAACTTTTGCTTATTCCTTGTTCTACAAGCGTTTACATGATTGGCACAACCTAAGTAAGCAATTGTGATTTTGGAGATGCTGCACCTGAGTGTGGCTGTTCTGAAATCCCACCTCAACTTCCTCCAAGCTGTGTGATCTTGTACAAGTTGCTGAAATAATCTGAGTGTCACTGTTCTTAGTTACAAACGGGGAGGACCTGCCCCTTGGTGAAGAGGGGTTAGTGGGAGCTCACTGCATGGTGATGGACTGACTGGAGGGGGCCTTTTTTCTGTTTCCCTCTCCTGAAGATCGAAGCTCTGCATGGCCCATGCCTTGATCTCATGCACAGCACCTGACAGAAGAGGTGATTAGGTAATATCATTTGTTCACTTATGAATTAATAATAGATGGAAGCTTGAAAGATTGCAGTGTGGCCTGAAAACCTCCCCCCTCCCAGTTCATGTCTGTGGTAAGCAGTAACCATACTCTGGATCCTTACTTAGCAAAGGACATGTGCGTGTGTGTGTGAGCGTGCGTGCGTGCATGCGTGTGTGTGTAGCATGTACATGTGTCCATGTGTGTGGCATGTGTGGAGGGCCCACATGCATGTGTGTGAGGAGGCTGATGACCACCTTCAGGCATTGCTGCTCAGGTGCTGTGCACATTGTGTTCTGAGACAGTTTCTCACGGAGAGCTGAGGAGGCTTGCTGCTAGGTTTGACGTTTTAACTAATGAGCCCCAGGGATCTGCCTATCTCTGTCTCTTAGTGCTGGAACTAAAAGTAAGCACTGTTGCTCTCACCGTTTTACATGGACGCTGGGGTTTGAACTCAGGTCCTCATGCTTGTGGCAGGAACTTTTGTGACTGAGCTATGCCCCGAAAACCCAGAGGACATTATTAATCAACTCTCCTTCCGGTCCATCCTGCAGCTGCCTCTGTTCGTTTGCATGGCTCTCTGTTTTCAGTACTGTGCTATGCTGTTAGCCATAGGGCATCTGTTGTAAGGAGGACACCATACAGGACCCGGGGACCTTTGCCTCTGCGTTCTTCCCCCATCACCCACCCTTGGGCAGCAACACAAAGACACAGCGAATGTGCTGTACGCCAGCGAGCGCTTTTCTTCATATACCAAATTTGTTCTACATCTATGGCTGCAAAAGTGAGAAAAAAGATTAATAAAGTACATGTTTAAGCTTGAAAGAATAATTAACAGGACGCTATATGTTTTAGCTGGAAAGCTGTCTTCATCTTTAGCATAAAGCAGAGCCTTCCTTCTAATCCTTCTGAGGATGAAAGATTGGCTGGAATGAAATTGGTTTTTTTTTTTCCCATGCATCTCAAAGGCTTTTTAAAAAATGTTATCATTCTTAAAAATTACTATTTTCCAAATTTCAAGTAAGCTTTTAATCAGCCTCGTTGTGGGGTCTGTCTTGTTTTTGGATTTGCCTATCATTTGATTAGCTGTTTGCCTGTGCGCCGATGAAAGGGGGCTTGGATCTGGGGCCCGCGCTGGGCCAGCGCTGTCACTCAGTCACTGCCAGGGCTGCGGCTGCAGTGGCAGCTGCTAACAGCCCACCGCGTGGAGACACAGACTGAATGATTGGTGTACATAATAAACTAACATCTGTAAAGTGCATCTCCGCATGGGTGTCAGGGAAGCTGGAGACAAAGCCGAATGGCATCATTAGGGCCAGATTTAAGACTCCAATTTGTGCTGCATTTGCATAACAATGCACGGGAGCCACCATTCACTGTTCCCGTTCAGGAGTCTGTTTCACCTTCCCCAGGCATTCCCCAGGGGCAGAAGGCAGGAGATGCCTGCAGAAGGGGCTCAGCTAGTCAGCATGTCCTTCTTAAAAGACAGGCTTCCTTGCCAGGTAAAGAGTCTCCAGTCACTTGAGTCCTGGGAGCTGCTTTGGACTGACCTCTGGTCTTCCTCATGCCTTCCCGTTAACACCTGATCATGAGCAGGGCAAGATCAAGCAAAGCTGTGGAGCTGGGTAGGGTGGTGGATTGCTTGGGATTGATCCCAGTCGCTCTTCAGGCTGGGCAGGGGGTGATTGCAAGACAAAAGGTTACCTGGGTGACTTAGTAGTGAGCTTAAGGTTGGCCTGGGAAACTTAGTGAGATTCTGCCTCATCACAGTTAGAAAATAAAAGACATGGAGGACCAGGACTGAGAGTGGGGCATAATCGTAGAGTATTTACCTAGCCTTAGGCCCTGTATTTACTCCCCTATGAGAAAAAAAGAAAGACACACACACACACACACACACACACACAGAGAGAGAGAGAGAGAGAGAGAGAGAGAGAGAGGGAGAGAGAGAGAGAGAGAGAGAGAGGACTTTGATGTCAAGAGCTAAAAACCGCCAGGGCTGGTGGCGCACGCCTTTAATCCCAGCAGTAGCAGTTGGGAGGCAGAGGCAGGCGGATCTCTGTGAGTTCGAGACCAGCCTGGTCTACAAGAGCTAGTGCCAGGACAGGCTCCAAAACCACAGAGAAACCCTGTCTCGAAAAACCACAAAAAAAAAAAAAAAAAAAAAAAAAAAAGAGCTAAAAACCCACACATGGCCTGGGCTCCCTTTATTAATTTCCTGGGGCTCCGAGCTCCCTGGATCACCTCATGAGCTCCAGTCTTATCGCCTCCACAGAGAGAGGCCCATGGTAGGAGCTGTTAGTGAGAGACCGAGTGACAGAGGTGTCAACTGTCTTCTAAGGCTCAGGATCTTGTTCCCACCCCTTTCCAATCCATTCAGGAACTCAGCAGTGTCAACACAGTACATGCTGAGCGACTCTCCTGGGGCCCAAGCACTGGTGCTGAGGATTTACTGTTGGATGAAGCCTTTGAGTGCTTGCCATGGAAGTTATCTATTCCGTCCTCAGCCCTGGCCAAGTGCCCTAGTCTTAGACTCTGTGCTAGGGATCACCAGGTATGTTTGCCACACCATCATGCTTCTTTTGGCTTCAGCCCTCCCAAGGCTGATTCATCCTTAACTGGTTAAAAGGCAAAGGTACAAGGGACTAAGAGTTTTGAAAAAAAAAAATAATGGCTTATAGTAATGATTATTTCCACAGCTGGGATATTTTGCTTTAAAAGACCCTAAGTGCCTGGTGAACAGTCAGCTTAGCTGAGATCCAGGTTCAGTGAGAGAAGGGGCGGGGGGGCAGTGACAGAGGTAGCCATCCCCACATCAGCCTCTGAATTCCACATGTAGGATCAGTCTATGGCCTCCGGATGCAACATCATTTTAGGGCCTGCGCATGCAACATTAGCCTATGGCCTTCACATGTAACATCAGCCCATGACCGCTCTATGCAGCGTCACCCTCTGATTTCCACAGGCAACGTCAGCTTATGGCTTTCATCTGCAACCTCAGTCTATGACCTCTACATGCAGCATCAGACCACGGCTTCCACATGCAACGGCTCTGGCCATTCCTGGCCTGTGAAACAGAGGGAACAGCTTCGGTACCCTAACTCTGCCAATAGCTACCTGTGTGACCTTGACTGGGGAAACAGGCTCAATAGCCACAGTCAGAAAATATCCATATAATTATATCTCAGAGGCCTAGGCTCCGTCTAACAATGCACATTACTACTGACCTGGGTCAGGGGCTGCAAGAAATACATTTCTAAGTGTGGAAAAAGTTTTCAGAAGAGTAAAACTGAAGATCCCTTGCCCTGGCATAAGTGCAGATAGAGAGCAGAGTTGTAGAAGGGGTGGCAGGGGAATACATTTCCCTCACCTTGGACCCCCCCACATCTTTCAGCTGGTGAACACCGAAGAAAGCAGAAAACCCAAAATTGAGATGGATTCTGTCTAGGTTTTGAACAGAGCAGAGTAAACCAGAAAGCAGCTGTAAATGCTGTGCCCGTTTCTTCTTTCTGTTTATAAACTTGAGGGCCAACAGGTGCTTAGAAGAGCCATCTGACAGTGATGGCCAGGGACATTTCCCATGTGGCCGTGCTCTGCACAAAGCGTCCACAGATGCCAGTCAAAAAGCAATGACCCGGTGGACTTTCACTCTCAACTGAAGACATTGACAGGGCGCCAGGGTACAGGAGAGGCAGCCTGCATGCTGAAGCTGGCACACAAAGGCTGGGGTGTCCAGGTAGAGTCTAGATAGGAAAAGAGGGCCTGGACACCTGGGGTAATGATAATGCTCTCATTTGAATTGGATTTTAGAGGAAAGTAGTTTGAAAGAAAACCTCAATGCTTTGCTTAATGTAAAATTGACTGATAAAATGAAGATTCTTTCTTATACAATGTAAGTCTTAAATAACATAGTTGGATTTCCATAAAACCAAGGGCCATCTATTTCTTTAAAAAAATAATAAAACATGTCAGGAGAGAGAAGCCGTCAGAATCAGGCTGATGCTTTAACGTTTCTTTTGTCAGTGAAGCAGAGAGGAGCACAGTGTCCCCACTTGCCTGATGAAAAAGGACATATTCTGAGTCCTTAGGATGCTATACCCGCTGGGCCAGCCACTGTTAAGTCTTTGCAATTGCCTGGTCATGAAAGGAGAAGGCACTTAAGGCTCTAAAACCTGAAGTAATTATGTTATGAAGATATAGTTAATAAAAGGAACCCAACTTCGGTTTTCTGTGTTAATAATAAAGTCCTAAGTCACATGTTAGATGTTTAATGTTACAAATAGGTCCACACATATTAATGAATTCTACAACAGTAAACTTGTATGATGGACAGGGATGGCCCCATAGTACATAGAAGTAAAGGGAGAATAATAATAATAATTCACAGGCCAGTTGTAACGGTGCTCACCTTTAAGTCTAGGGACAGAGCCAAGTTGGATCTCTGTGAGTTTGAGGCTAGGCTAGTCTACATAGTGAGTTCCAGGACATAGTAAAACCCTCAAAATCAAGAACAACAAAATATAGTCCAGGTCTGGAGATAGAACTCAGCAGTTAAGAGCATGTACCATTCCTGCAGAAGACTGGAGTTCAATTCCCAGGATCCAAGTTGGGAAGCTTATAGCTGTCTGTAATTTGAGCTCCAGGGGCATCTGGTGGCCTCTTTTGACCTCTGGATACTCACCCACACTCAAGTGTGCATACCCACACACAGACACACACATACATACGCTCATATATAACTATAACTATATCTATCTATCTATCTATCTATCTATCTATCTATCTATCTACTTAAAAATAAAACTTACCCAAATTTAGAAGGCTAACAATAAGAATCAAAGCAGGTCTGTTTGGGTTTGAATTTTTTCTTGTTCTTTTCTTATATTTTTGCTTATCTGTAGAGTATTTGCTCTCTAGTCTTAGTGCACACATATTAGGATGAGGTAGATCCCCATGTAGCCACTTAGGACTCACATCCTAGCTGTGATCTCTTTGCCCTGGGTAGCTAAGGGGAAGCTGTTATCCCTGCTTTATAGATCATGGTTACAGAGACAATAGCATGGTCAATAGGGAGCCCTGTGCTTAAGCCTGTAGGTTCTTTCTGTATCCCAGCAGATCAGGGGAGAAAAGGGTATGCACTAAGGCTGATAGGTATGTAGAAAGTGGCATGGCATGTGGAGAGTCATGGGTTTTCTCCATAGAACATAGACAATTCACTAATGACTTCAAGTGGAAGACAAGTATCTACAAGTTTGGAAGGAGAAAGCAGCATCTCTGATAGAAGGTGGAACCCAGGAGTCAAGGCTAAGGCTGGAGTCAGCAACTGTAACAAAGAGCAAGACAGCTTAGAAACTCGGAGCTTAACATTTCAGCGTAGGGACCAAGATCAGTGTGCTAGCTTCCTGTGGCAGCTCTGACAGCCATGAGCCATATGTAGTTTGAGGCTACAAAAGTTGTTTTCTTCGTAGTTCTGAAGAGCAACACAAAATGAGTGACGCTGGACAGAAATCAAGTTTTGGGCGGAGTCATACTCTTGCTTGCAAGTGCGGGAGAGAATCTCATCCTTCCCACTGCCACTCCCAGCTGCCAGTATTCTTGGGCTTCTGGTTACATCAGCCTAATCTCTACGTCTTCCTCCTCCCGCCTTCTGTCCATGTCAAACGCATTTGTAGCCCTTCTGTAGTGACATCCTAACTGTTTTTTAGGGAATACCTGGCTAAGGTCATATGTCTCTCCCTCTCAGAGTCTTTAAGGTGATTGTGTCTGCAAAGATCCCTCTTCCTCTTAAGGCAACATTCACAGGTTCTACATCATGGAGACAGGACAAGGTGCTTGTTCTGCCGGTTGTAGTCAGATCTGGGACCAGGATCTGTATTCTTAGGTAGCAGAGGCATCCCCTCTTTGCTTTTTAGCTCTTTCTATTTGACTATTATCCAACCCCCGAAAGTGTCACTGCCCCCTCTCTAAAAACAATGTCCTCACCCCTACTGAGCATACATGAAAGGATGACCAGGGGAAAAAAATGCTTATTTAGTATCAGGTGTCATATAGACATATTGCTATGGACTTCCTGAGTCGAAGTAGGGTGGGGTGAGGCATTGGGAGAGCAAGGGAAGGATAAGGTGAAGGCTGGGAACCAAGTGCTAAGACAGAAAAGATGACAATGAAGGGAAGGGGCTGAAGGGGGTGGGTGGCAGAGAGGAACGGGTGGCAGAAAGGGGTGGGTGGCAAAAAGGGGGTATCAAAAGAAAGAAAAAGGAAAGCTTTAGAAAAAAGAGAAAACAATAAGAGAGAAAATGTCAAGTTGGAGAGAGGATAGAAAAGGGGAACAAAGGAACCGTGGAAGGGGAGGGAAAATGAGAACAGAAAGGGTGGAGTGAATGATTGGCAGGAGACAGATATAGGAAGAGAGCAAGGCAAGGTGGAGGGGACTAGGAGAGGAGAGAGCTGAGGGAGGAAAGAATGAGGCAGAGGAGAGAGAAAGGCAGCCAGCTAGAGCCCTGGCTGGGGGAGGCAATCACACAGGCTTTTGGTAAGGTGACAAACGTCTATATGTTAATATGCTGAAATAAATACAGCGGCTGCAACTTACAAATCACATTCATCGGCTGTTGCAGTCTGGTAATTGTCCATACACGCATTTTTTTTTTTCTGGTTCCAGACCCTGGCTTATCAGAGGACAACATGCTTTTGAAATGCCACATTATTTTGTAAGTACATTTCACGTCCAAAAGTCCCACTAAGTGTGAAATACTGAAGACTTATTGCTTGCGCTTCCGTTCTTTGTTGCTCCCAGGCTCCAGCACAAGGGTGTTAAAATGGCCATTTCCATCATCAGCCTCCTGGCTTCTTGCTCATCCTCTCCAGATCAGTCATTCATCTCCCGCCCCCGTCTCTCCTTTCCCTCCCATTTCTTCACCCTTTTGTTCATTTAAGTGAGTTTCTTCCTCCCGTCGGCTCCTCATTTTTCTCCTTCCTTCCTTCCTTCCTTCCTTCCTTCCTTCCTTCCTTCCTTCCTTCCTTCCTCCCTCCCTCCCTCCCTCCCTCCCTCCCTCCCTCCCTCCCTTCCTTTCTTCCTTCTTTCCTCAATAGTTTTTCTTCCCTCTTTTTGTTTTGTTTGTTTGTTTGTTTCTCTCTTCCTCTCCTCCAACCTTAAGTGTCTTTTGTAGGGCAACATAAAGCCATAAACCTTAGCATACTGACTTGGGACCTTATATTTGTTTATTGTGGAGTCTGCTATGAGGTTTACAGAATTTTAGCAGTGCTCCTGGAAGTAATTCCTCCTCCTCCCTGTGCTGATCGCCAAACATGTGTTCAAGGCATCACCACGTGTCTGCAGAGTGGTGGAGGAGCTGTACAGTGACTGCTGGTCAAGAAACTTGCTGTCCTGTAGTTAGATCTTAGCTGCGGTTTCCCCCCACCTTCTCTTAGCTGTGATCACAGACAAATCCCACAAATATTCAAATGTATAGGGAACTTACCTGTGTAGCTAATTTAAATACTAGGCTCTGGAACTTTGGAGGCAGTAGATCTCGGCGTGGTCTGACAATATACTTATCCTGTAAGTTTTTGGGCATGCTGTAGCTGCCAGCCAAGGCTATGCTTCAGAATCACTCTCCTCCCTTTCATTGGTTGGTCTTCAGTGTCTTCACCAAAATGTATGGCTCTGGAGATATCCCTCTCCCCCTTATCCTGCAAATTAGGCAAAATAAAGTACCTAAGAAACATGGCATCGGACTCTGGTCCATGCATGATAGGTGATACATAAACGCTAGCTCATAAAGAAAGTTCTCCTAAAGGAAGGCTGGTCTGTGACAGCACCTTGGGGATTAAAAATGCATCTGGATATATTCACAGCAGCACACAAATGCTCCCATTTTTAAAGAAGAGGTTCAATGGCTTTTTAGCAAGGAAGTATCTGTACTTACTAATAAATCTCTCTCAGTGGGATCAGTTCCCTGCAGTAACAGAAGATAAATGATGGAAGCTGGCACCATACCTGCGATTCTGGAAATCTAAAATTGATAACCCATACACACATGTGTTAATAAAACCGCGTGCAAAGTCCGTTACTCAGATCCAAGAAGAGAGAGTGGGTATTGTTACCCAATCCCTTCTCGCAGCCTCTCCCTGCTGAAAGGGATCGGCATTTCCCACATCACAGCTGACTCGAAGCCAGGCAAGGTGCTAGGTAATTCATGCCTGTCCACTTCCCCACCAAGTGCCCTAGAAAATCCTATTCTCATTTGTCAGGAGAAGTTAAACAATTTGCCCTGTGACATCTAGTTGGTCATGGTAGTACTGGGACTGGACCTTTGTTATTTGTGATCCAGTGCTCCAATATAGATGAACATCTGGCTGTCTAGAACTCCAGGAGCCCATCTGATGTTCCTTAGGACTTTAGTTTCGTTTTTTTAGCGCAATGGGACTCTTTGAAATCTCTAAGCTTAGTCTGTCAGAATACCTGCATATGATCGACACTCACTAAAAAAAAAAGTGAATAGAGGATAAATTATTTATACCCAAAAGACAATGTATATAGGATTCTCTCTATCAGGCATTCAAGAAGTGTTCGCGAAATAGCTAGGAGCTGCACAATAGCCTGCTGAGAATTCTGGGCTCTGGTCTAAGTCTTTTATTTTTGTTGAACTCGTCCATATTGGGTTTCATATTCTAAGTTGATGAAGACGACTGACCAGGTCTCTTCCTCAAGAGGGCACCAGCTCTCATTACATGTGGTTGCTGGAATTGAACTCAGGACCTTTGGAAGAGCAGGCAGTGATCTTAACCACTGAGCCATCTTTCTAGCCCTACCACAAGATAATTCTGTAAAATAGGTGAAGAAGACAGTTTCCTTCCTAGTTATAAACTATTATGACCATCCCCCATACCCGGTTTGTATGTTCAAACATTGCCACCAGTGTGACTATATTTAGAGGTGGTGTCTTCAGGAGGTGACTGGGATTAAATGAGGTCATGGGCTGAACCCTGACCCTTCCTTCAGAACTCAGATCTATTTCTTTGGCACCTCTCTCTGGGGCTTGTGTACTCAAATACAACTTTCTGTCACTTAGACCACCCATTCTCTGATATTTTGTTATGGGAACCCAGAGAGCCAGTCTCCCGAACACATGTCCTTCACACTTTATACCTGTGGAACATGGAAAATTTAGACTGAATTTTTCTGAAAAGATTTGGAAATGCCAGAGTTCTGCCAAGTGTAAATGAGTCTGGTTGAAGAGGGAAGGAACACGCTAAACATTCAATTCTTCCCCTGGAAATCCACGAACAGGTGAACAGTTAAAAGAAACCCTGTGGTCCAAACAAACCCCTATAGAAAACCCAATTGAACCCTCTCCTACTCTGCTTACACCAACAGCTGACCCGGCCTTCCTGGATGGCCACTGATTGACAACTGAGCCTTCTTTTTCATTACATTAATGTATTAGAGGACTGGACTGCAGTTAGGGCAGATTCACAAGGCTGAGACAGGCGTGTCACCAACCAGGGTAGAGGACAGTTCAAATGCAGATGTGTGGTTTCACAATCACAGTGCTCTCGGCTTCTCCTGTGAAGAATGCAATCCAGAGCTCGTCTTGCAGAGTCAGAACAGGTTTGGGTCCAGTGGCAGAGTGTCACTGTCCCTGGTGGCATCTGCATTTTTACAAGTGCAGGAGAGAGACATCTGAAAACACACACGGACTGATTGGCTCATGGAGGCTTTTCCGTCTCCTCTGACTTTCCTTCTTTACCTCTGGCCTCTACCTTTACCTCATGAAGTAGGTGAGGATGATCCTGAACTTCCCATCCTCCTGCCTCTACCCACCCAGAATGAAGGGATGACAGACACGTGATACCACACCCAGTTTATGTGCTGCTGACAATCACACCTAGAGTTTGGGGTAAGCCAGTCAGGTACTCTACCAGCTGAACTCCACCTCTAGCCTGAGACAGGGGTTTCCCACAGCATCGCTCTGTTTCTCTTATGGTGCAATTCACATTGAGTACAGCGAATTGTTCCTTTGTCAGGTTCTGGGGGAAATTCCCCCTAGTCAGCAGCTTGGCACCTGGTACCCAAAATGCACTTGTAGTCATTGCGTTGATTGACACCTCTTGGAAGCACTGGTGTATCTGAAGGGTTATAAATCTGGAGCTGGTTAGCGCTTCAGAGACAGATGCTTGCAGTTGTAGGGAAAAAGCTCCTTCTTCACCACAGCCCCCAGGCTGGCTCTCCCCACCTCCTCCCTGCAGCATTGGCAGTGGCTGCTAAGGTGAGCTGCATGGCTCTGTGACTGGCTGGTCCTCTTCATAATTATGCTCATCATCCCCAGCTCTCCATAACCAAAAATCTGCTGGGAAGCAAAGCTCCAAGGAAGGAAAAAAATACAGGGAAAGGGAAGGGTCATAAAACACAGGGGAGTCTGGGAGTCTTCCAGGAGTTATTTGTCCTGATGTGTATGGTAAGATGGTGGAGCAGGAAGGAAGGGGGCCGCAGTGGTGTCTGCAGAGCTGGGAGCTGAAGCCGGTGTTCTCACGTTTACACCTTTTCCTCTCTTCGGTGTCAGCACTGTCACCACTGACACACTGGGCTGACAGGCAGCTTGACATCTATGCAAACAGCTTAGGCAAAGCAGGGAGGATCAATGCAGATACTCAGAGCAAGAGATGCAATTCTGAGAAGCCTGGTTCATTTTCCCACATCCAGGCATCTTGGGAAACAGGGTCGCTAATTCCCTTCACAATAGTTAAGGGACACACCTTCTTAATGGACCTGAGCGTGACTTGTCATTTGTCAAATATCCCCTATCCTACAGGCCTTTGAAAAATATATAATCCATTTAATCCTTACCAGGACACTGGATGGGAGATGTGATGACTGTCATTTTTCAAATGAGAGAACTAGGAAGCAAAGAAACCTCATGACCCTGCCAGGGTAGCATCCTAAGATCTGTCCTGGCTGCAGACTTATGCTGGTCTGTCGAGTTTCTGTCCCTTTCTCTTTTTTTGAGAAACTTGAGGTTCTCGACTGCAGTTTGAGGGCCTGCTGGCCTCGATTTCTCAATTTTTGAGCTTTCAAACTTTTCAAGGTGATGTTATCACTTCTCAGCCTGTCTCAGAGTGTCTCCATCTTGATGCCTTCAAGTAATAAGGTTTGTTTGAACAATCCATTAACATTGAGAAAATTACTTTCTCATTACGAAATATTTGTCACTTTAATACTAATTACTCAAACTGTATTTATTGAGGATTAATGACTGAGCAATATTTTATTAATAACCAACTGGCATTTATTATTGCATAAATAATAAATAGTGTCTCATTAAATATTAAATGGATTTTTTATTTGGGCACCTTCATTGAAAGTATTGCCAATTTTTTTGCATTTATTTAAAAATCTCATTAAAATGGTTGGCTAGTCTTGTCTTGGTGTCCCACCCCCATCTCCCCCTAAAGAGTCCCTGACAATTCCTGTCCAATAGGGAGACTTTGGGAGTATTCATCAGCCTGTCAGGAGAAGGCCCTTCGACAACACGCGGCAGCTGTGGATTCTGGTTGCCATGAGAACCTTAACTTGGTGCTCTGCTCCCCGCTCTGTTTTATTTACATCTATAGTCCTCACTGGTGTCAGAGAGTCACTGCCTTTGGGAACAAGAGCACCATGTAAGTAGCTCATCTGAGACCATGGATGCAGGGGAGCAGGGCAAGACTGCTCTTACCTTCTGTTTGTAGTGAGGGAATGAAGCCCACAACAAGGGGTCACCAGCAAGGCAGGAGCAAGACGGGGCTGCTGACCTGTGAATGTCAGTACTTTGTCCCGGTGGCACTGCACCCATTCTTGCCCCATGTCACTGGTCTACCCATCTGTCTAACCCATTGTGGCCTACCAAGAGGGCAGCTATCACAAAGCCTTATCACTTAGGCTACAGCCTTATGTTTCCTAGCTCTCAGCCCCTCCCCACAAGTTTTCCATCATTCTTAGAGTTGTTGCCACACCCGAGATTCTCCAGGTGTGTGTTTACCTGTTCTCATAAAGCTAGTCTGTCTGATAACCTTGTTACCTGTGTTACCTGTGGCCCCTTCCTCTATGCCCTTGCCCCTGGTGTTGTTCGATACTCTCCCTTTAGGCTCTCTTCTGCCAGCCAAATGCTGTCCATTCTGGGAAGACTTGATTGTTTGCCTTATCCCAAAGCTTCTGGGGAAGGCCAGGTAGCTGGGAAGGAATGAAACCTTCCGCCCACACTTGGGATGATTCCCACGTGTCTGGACTCCATAGACCCTTCCCCTGTGCTCTTGGTCTCACTGTCTCTCAGCCCAGCACCTTCAGTTCAATCTCTCCTCTCTTCCTCCACAGGCTCCACCCATAATCAGAAAGAAAGCCCTGGGGATGGGGACAAATGCCATCCTCTTCCTTGGTCTGTACTCTCGAGGTCTCTGGCCTCAGATTCCTCTTTTATTCAATTAAAGGTGCCTGTGTGTGTTCTGTGGGTTAACCGAGGACCTCCACGGGGTGTCTCTCCATTGGTTCTGGGATCAGAGAGTCCTATAGCTCACCACTTCCTCTGGGGACACTCTGCTCTGTGTCTACTGCCGTCCCTTGACATGGGTCTTTTTTTCTCCTCTCACTAGGCGGAGGCCCTGAACTCTCAGATGTGCTGCCTTAGCGCTCAGCCTGGAATACCTTCTGCTCTTTAAACTTGCGTGTACTTCTCCATACCATGGCCATTTTCCAGAGGTTTCTTTATTGAATAATTACTTTTATTTATGTGCATGTGTATGGGGGTATAAATACCTGAGAACAGGTGCCAGCAGAAACCAGGAAGGGACATCAGGTGACCTGGAACTGGAACTACAGCTGGCAATGAGCTGCCTGACACGACCTGGGGACTGGGAATCAAACTCGAGTCCTCCGCAAGAGTAGAGAACTCTCTCGCCTGCTGAGGTATCTCTCCAGACTATCTAATCTTATTATCTTACCTTTATTACCTAACTTCTGTGTCTCCAGCTTTTGATAGACACCTTGTAGATGTTCCAAGAGACACTTGACAAAATCCACTTGGATGAATGAGTCTATGCTTCTTTCCGCTGGGAATGGAATTTTGAAAACCATTGTAACCAGGCTTTCTTTGATCTATGGAATGGACTAAGCCTGAGAATAATGGTCTGGTCGGATTTCCAGTTTCAGACAGTGCAGTGAGCTCTAGAACATGACATTTGCATCTATTTCACAGAGACTCTGGCACCCCCTCTGCCCCTGTGCCATCCTGTAACAATAGAAGTCCTCATTCTGCTAAAACTGTGTCATTTCTTCAGCGTTTGGAGGGTTAGAAATTAGGACAAGACTATCAGCCAAAGGCAGCGGGCACCAGTGTACTGACTGGGTATCTTATCAGACATTCAGGGATGCAGCAAGAAATGTCACGGGGAACTTCCGACAAAAATATTTAATTAATAGCAACAGCTACAGAAATGAATAACAGCATCCAGGCAATTACGGTGTTCAATAAACCAGCTCTCCCAGGATGGGCGGCGGCAGATTACCAACTGATGGACTGCATTTAAATATGTTATCTGCTCACTGGAAAGAGCCAGTGGGTCCCTCCCTTCCATGACATGGCCAGGAGTTGTGTTATTGTTATAGCCTTTTAAAAATAAAATAATAAATTACATTATCTGTCAGAATAATCAGGGATTTCTAGTTCACTCCAAAATAATACCCAATAATAATTTGACCCTGGTGTGTGTTTGTATGTGTGGGTATGTATATATACATATATATGTTTATATGTATATGCACACACATACACAAAATACACACTGGGAACCACTGGAGGGATTTCTATAAAGCACTAGAGCCTGTGTTTCAGTGTCCTAGAGCTCCAGAGCGCATGTCAATGAGATACGGGAGAAATTTGAGCTTTTACATTTCTAGTGCTGGCTCTATGACCTTGGATAACTTCCTTTACTTTCTGGAAACTACAGCTTTTCTGTTGTCATTATCAAGTGTGCTGAGATTTTCCTAGTGGTATGGTGGCTTAATGAAGCTGATAGGCTACCCAGAGCTCCTGGGGAACCATTGCACTGTGCTACCTGGTGATACTTTTCTCTTTACTAAGAGTGCTGGGGTAGGGAGGGGGAGCTTGATTTTTTTCTCACCTCTGAGGAGCTCATCATATGGGCAGGGAGCCAGCTGGACATAGCCAGAATCAAGCCAGTCTAGCAGAGAATACACAGTCTGAAAACAGGGCAAGACACCTCCACAAGGATCTCAGCAGAGTTGCAAGCTTCCATAGGACTTGCAGGGTTGCACTATTATAAAGTTAACATGCTCTACAGAGGAAAGAATTGAACACAATCACATATCCTATCTAGATTTCACTTCCTAGAACACCTCCTCCTAGGATGCCCTACAAATTAAAGGAATTTGTAACTGGTACAAATCCCAGGACACAGCTGTAGTCAGGAGATTGTGGGTCCTGCATTTGATCTGATTCAAGTCAGAATATCAAAACCGAGGACACAAGTGGGTTTTTCAAGGGCGACGTGCAGGCTGGAATGTTCAGGAATGGCCTGCTCTGAGCACTTCCTTTTGAGCCCTATAGCACCTGCTTAGCTCTAAGTTCCCTTCTAGTAGCTTAGAAACATCTGGTGTTAAAAACAATAACGTGCCAAGCAAAATACCAGCTACCAGAAAGGCAATAGTGTGGAAGCAGCAGTCTACCAAACACAATAAATATAAAAAAGACAACACAACCCAGTAAGGGCCACAGGGTGAAAGTAAAGCCTGCTGTGTGCAGAGCCTTGATGTAGGTCAGTTACTTCCCATCTAGAACAAGACTCACTGATGGGCCCTGGGGAATTCTTGTAGTCCTGAATTAAAGGGACTTTGCGGTGAGAGACCCAGTTGTCTATAAAAGAGGAAGCAGGGCTCATATACAGACACAAATTTCCAGGTTACCTAGGCGGTGACAAGTCAAATTCTAAACAAAGCGCTGTAGAAGAGTGCCTGAAAGCATATATTCCAACAGTAGGAAGTAGCATCTATCAGATGACAAGTTGGTAGTGGTAGAAGAAGCAGAAAAACAGCATCAGACAGAAATAGGACGTGTGAGCACAGCAGACAGGACCTCTCAGTACCCACCCATCCTGCTCATACACATGCATGACCTACTCGGCTCTCAGAGCCTAGAAAAGTCCATTGGGTATAAGATGCTCAAGTTGCTCTCAAAGCATTTGGCAGTGAACCTGGTAGATTTGGCTCTGCTGTGGCATCAGTCCTTCCTGCTCATTTGGTTTAGTAGGCGATGGTGGAGCCATTTTAACCATCAGTTCCTTCATGGGAATAGACTTTCTAGTTGTCACCTAAGAGGTAGCGAGAGATCCGTGAAGTGGCCCCAGAGAGAGGGCTTTGTATTCATAGAAACTTACATAACTCTTCATACTTGAACATCTCTTGGCTCTTCAGATTTGGACTTCCTACCCATTTGCATACATCCACCTCACAGGAATCCTGTGCTAGTTTGCTGACGTGTATTTCAGAGTTCCCATCCACAAGGAGCATCAGGTGGATTGACCCACTAAAATGCGCATATGGACCTTTCCAGATCCCTCATTTCTTCAGCCCACTCCATCTAGTAAAATGCACCATTGACTGAAACTGGTTATTCTTTCCATCCGCTTTGCTTCCACATTCATTCCTACCACCTTGACCTCCCCTGGGTCTGCTACAGCAAGGCCCTTAGAAAGAGTGTCCTGACCACTGGTGCCCAGAAAACATGAATACGCCCTAGCTGCCTGTATGCCTTATACCCTGTGTGTGCCCAGTGTGAAGAACAGGTCTTTGTACTGACATCTGTGGCAGTCCTTGTAGATTTTATTGCTGGAGTCTAGATGCTCTGGGACTGTCTGGGTTCTCCCCTGGGTCTGGTGATACAGGACTCCAAGACTACGGTCATCCCCCTTGGTTTTCATGTCATCTGCTTTCTTCTTTGCTGCTGTGCCAACATCACCAGTCTGGACCTCTGCCGAAAGGCAATGGGTCTTGAACATGGATATCATACTCAGAAAGACCTCTACCTGGCCCTTTCTCACTCTTCAAAGCTGGGTGCCATTCGGTGTGTTGACTAACCCCTTGGAACTCAATTCTCATTTATTAAGGATACTCATGGTACCTTCTTCACAGGCCTCTTCTAAGGATGAATACACGGCATGTGTGTTAAGAGTTTCAGAATTGATCTGAGAATGGACCTAATAGATTAAGGGTGCTGTTTGGGCCAAACTTAAGTAAAGTTAGGTTTTGCTGGTGAGAAACATAGGATTTGAAATGTGACCTGTGAGTTAGGAATTCCATTTCTGTCACTTACCAGCTGTGTAATCTTCATCAAATAACTGATCTTCTCTAAGTCTACCATGCTGGCCTGTTGTAAAGATAAATGAGATGACACGTGCGTCTAGAAAGAGCTTGATAAGTGTAGTTATTTTATCATCACTATTATTTTGAGCAAGTCGAATCCCATTTTACTATGATTTGTAGCCATCAGCCCTGGGCGGTAGGTGAGACGCTTCCTTCCTCCACATAAACATTTCACTACACCTAGCCCTGGTCTTGATTTCCTGCCATCTGGATCTCTGATGGCTTCCCAGGATGCCTTTCAGCCGCTCTTGGATGAATTATGACTGTCATGGTTATCAAGTGACACATGTAGGTCCTGCCACATTATGGAGAAATGGGACCTCATTTGTCTCAGCCCCACCAATACTTTGGATTTTGAGGGGGAAGGAGGCTGGGGAGGAGGGATAAAGGATAATACAGTCTCCAAAATTAATGAGGTAATGGGTGAACATATTTCCATCTAAATGAGCTGGGGTCATGTTCCCGGGAAGGAACAGCAAAGAGGAATAGCCAATTGAAGAAGCTCAAAGTGGAAACCAAGCCAACCAGCTGAATAAATCAATGTCCGGTTTTGTCCTATTTGTGGCAATTACCTCTCTGAGCCTCCAGTCTCCAGCGTCCCACAATTGGGCTGTGGATGCTCATTTAACAGCTCCAAGTTTGACATCTTAATGTTTTCCTTCCCACAATAAAATGAGTATCTGTTTCAAAACACATACTCGTCATTATTGTTTTCCACAAAACCTTTTTTGTTCCAAGGAATAAAGAGAATTTCAGAGATGAGCACATCCTTGCGGTGCCAGAGGACAGCATCCTGTGATTCATGGCAGCTGGCTAGAAGGCAAAGCCTCATTCCGTTCCACCTACGAGACCAAGGCAGCGGCTCTGCAGTTGCTCTAGTCCAAAGAAAAGCCAGATCAACAATTTCCATTCGTTTGGTCTCTATGCCACTTGTGTTTTGTGTTAGTTAGGATGAGCTTCCTATTGGTTGTAAGGATAAGTCATGATTGGGTATAACTACCATATCTTTGCCTCTTCCAGAACATTCTCACTTGACTGGCTCAGTTCTATTCACTGAACTACCTACCCCCACACTCCTGATGTCTGTTCTGGGAGGTATCAGCACATATGCCTGGAGAAACGGGAACTGAGGTGGCAGTTGACTCATACAAGGTCTGAGGACCTTGTATGCCCATCTCCAATGTCAGGGGAGGCTTGGGGACTTCAGAAGAACTCTGAGAATATATTCTCCAGCTCAAGAAACTGTACTTATTAGAAGTGTGGAGACAGAAAGGTTAAAGATACCACAGTCTTGCTTAGGTTCCAGGCATGTTCCTCCAATACTCTCAGCAGAAGCCAATATCATGGTTAATCTGACTGCCTGGCTCTGGTGTTTCTTTAACTTTGTGAGGAAGCTCTGGGTACTTAGATGTTTAAGCTCATGGAAATGTATGGAACACTATGTGCGTCAAGTCCCCACCTCAACATCTCCAGCTCCCTCCACTGCTGGCAACTCTACTACAAATTTCTACCCAGTGGATTTGTGGGCTCCAACAGTGCTCTTGGCTTCGGTGACCATCCCAGGAGTGAGACACCAGGAGATCACATATCATTGGAGTTCAGGGAAGACCTTGTGAGAAGAATGAGTCTATGGACCTATGGACCAGGGCTTGTCTCCCAGCTGAACATGAGGGGTGTGCTTCTGAGGATGCAGGGGCTCAGGTTTCTTTTACGCTTACTTTGTAACCTTCAGGTTCCCAATCTGAGATGCTGTTAGGGCTTGGCTTATGCCTTAAATGATTGGTCCACAGCTGGTGGTGTTATTATTAGGGGACTGGGTCATGAGAATACTTGTACCAAGGCATTAATTCATTCTTAGCAGAGGGGACAATTGGGAAGTGGCGCCTGGTTAGAGAAAGTAGGTTGAGAGACATATCTTCTCCTCAGATTTTTCCTTTCAGCTACTTCCTGACCACTGTGACAAAGACTGCCTTCTTCTCACCATGCTATTCTTCCAGGGTACTTGCCTCATCACAGTCTAGAAACAATGGAGACAAATGGCATTGACTAAAACCTCTGAAACCATGAGCAAAAATGAACCCTGACTCTTTTAAGTGGTTTCTCTCATTCTGTCATCATGACCAAAACAAAGAAACAAAAATGAACTTCAGATGGTTTTCATTTCCACAGTTTTATACAGGAGGAAATGTAGCCTAAGGTGGTGAGAGATTTGCTTTAAGGGACACAGCTGCAGAGGAAGATCTGTACTTACAAATGGCCTGCCTTTCTGTTAGGGCATCGTGTCTCCTGTGACCTCAAGGATCAAGGATCTCCTCTGCCAGCTTTGCTTTTTTTTTTTTTTTTTTTTTTTTTTCTGGGATGCTTGCAGTGGACACCTGGTAACTTGTCATGGCCGCTTTCAGATGGGTCCAGTTCTTCCGCATGTGAGGCTTTCCTGGTCAACCTGGGTTTGGAAGTACTCCCCTGGCCCCCACTCAGCATGACAATTGGATTGTTGGTTCTCTCACCCTTGAGCTCCTTCATTGCAAGCAGGTGCTCACTAAGGGCAGGACAGTGAATCCTCCCCACCGGCTACTGTAGGCATGGGATCACATCCCAAGTATGCTCATCTTTGCTGCAATGCTTTCTTCCCCATTAGTAATTTGTGTGTGTGTGTGTGTGTGTGTGTGCTCTGAACAGAAGCGGCTTCTGCTTTGGAGGGGACACTTCACAGCACTCTTCATTCCTTCCCGCAACTCCTCCACCAGCAAATTAAAACTTCTCTCTGAGCACCAGCTAAGGCAGGCAGGCATCTTATATAAATGGTAATTAGTGCAGCCTTCTAAGACTGGGTGGGAAAAAGGCATTGCTTTTCTGAGCTGCGCACCTTCGGCTTGGTTTAAGCCTCGTTTATGATGCTCACCACACATTACTGGGTATGATCCATGGGCAGAGAGGTTTCATATCACAGTAGAAAGAGCCCGTGTCTTACTTTAGGTGAACTCCAGCTTGATGCCTAGGTCCTTTGCTTTTCTATTTTTTTCAGTCCTTGAATAATAGACTTGACCCCTTTGAACTTTAGTTTCTTCATCTCTATGATACAGAAGCCAATTCCACCTCTAAAACATTGTGGGGAGCTGGTTAAGATCATGCTAGGGAAATGAGAAAAGAGAAAAGAACAGTATGCATCATTATGAGTTTGCATTCTGCAAAAACAAAACCCCCATCTATCTTTGCGACTGGGCAATGTTTGCTGCAAAAGCTGTCTGCAGGGACCTGCAGTTCCCTTTATGTGAAAGTAACCCATATAGGATGAGATGAATCTGGATGCTTTTGGAGAATGAATCATCATCAGGAGATTAATGTCTAGAAAGACAGTCATTAGTTATATTTAAAAAATAAATTTCAAACAATTAGAGCTACCCAGAATGATCTTGAATGGTTAGCTATGGTCAGAAAACCTGTTGTTGAATCTTAGCTCTATGATTTATGAGCTAAACAGCCTGAATAACCCTTTAAACCTTTGACCTCAAATGCACTACAACATGTACTATATATTCAACCAAGGATAATTTATTAAAACCCAAGAAGTATATAGTTGTGAGACACTAAGAAGTTAAAAGTTTCTTGTGGGGAGCCACAGAAGGCTATGACACAGCTCCATGACCAAGGCAACTTACAAAAGAAAATATTTAATTTGGGGACTCATTGTTTCACCTTGATCATCCTGGTGGGGATGAATATGGCAGCTGGAGGCATGGCTCTGGAGGAGTAACTGAGAGCTTACATCTCATTCACAAGGAAGGGACAGAGAGAGAGAGAGAGAGAGAGAGAGAGAGAGAGAGAGAGAGAGAGAGAGAACTGGGAATAATATGGCCTTTCAGAACCTCAAAGCACATTCCCAATGATGCACCTCCTCCAATAAGGTCACACTTCCTATAGAAGGCCACACCCTAATTCTTCCTGAACAGTCCTACCAATCAGGGACCACCCATTCAAATTTATGAGTCCTAAGGTGGCCATTCTTATTCAAACCACCATAATGACCTTGGAGTACATCACTGTAACAAGGTCAAGAAGAGGAAGCTCCTGTTCTGTTTTAAACTGGGGACCTCCATTATGGTGGTGTATTGCTAAAATCCCTTCCCTGGAGACAGAATCAACATCTACCCCTTTTTCTGGAATTCCAAGGACAAACAGAGAAACAATTATACCACAGTTCAATCTGGGATGAAACAATGAGCTTATTGGATTTTCTTATGAAGAATAGGTGGGCAGTTACTTACTGGAGTGTGGGTATTCCCTCCCACCAAAAGCTACATTGGGAAGTCTTTATCTACTGGAGACGATAACTTTTCTATAGCTACACAGATAGAATCCACATTCCTTAGTCTTCCCTGACCTTTATCCTCTAGTCCCTCCCAGAGAACTCATAAAGTTAGGGCAGAGATGCATATATCAGGTAGGATTAAATGGCTAGATGCTCTCCCTCCTTCCATGAGGAGGTGTAAAGAGTAAGCAAGTTCACTTGAAATGATGTTTTGTAAGCAGGGTCCAGCTGAAGGGACCAATATGGCTGTTGTTTGGCTCGGAGGATAGTAGCAGTAGTCTTGTACAACATGGTGTCTCACTTCTATGAGATGATAAACTAGCTGTGGACACATGGTCCTTTGACAGACAGGTGGGGGGAAGACAGGAGATCCCTGAGTGACTGGAGATAGATAGGATCAATGGTGTGCTGATTCAAACAATCCAGTTGAAATTTTTTCAAGCTTCGGTTTCTCCAACTAGGAAAAGAAAAGAGAGCAGGACTTACTCACCCTCACATAATGGTTAGGATAAACAGGCTGAGAAATGAGAAAAACCAGTAGACCTCCTGGTGCATGATTTGATCATTTGCATTGTTATCCTTTCTCAGCACACCGAGTTCCTAGGTTCTGGGCATGGTAGGAACCTCACATTAGTGACACACAAAATACACAAAGAATACTAACTGCGTGTCTTTTCACTTCTCCTCATTTGGTCAGTGGACAGTCCTTTTTGTGTTCCCAACGTCAAACTCAGACCCTAAGATGGCTAATACAGCCATTGATTTTCTTTCTTGCGAATCTACAATGTGATAGGAAGCACCCTAGAGGCTGTATTTGTTTCTCATTGAGGTCCGCTTAGCGTCAATTCACTCACCTATGCCTTTGAAATTATTAAGTCCTATTTAATACATTAAAATCCTAGGCAGCGTAGTGGGTTCCAGGACACAGAGACTACGCCCTGTATTTTTCATTCTCAAGAAATAGTATACTGCAAAGTAAGCCCATTCATAATAGGAGTGTCGTTATTTCCATATTATATGTGCAGAAACAAAGAATTAGAAAGGCATTATTATGATCCTAAAGCAGGTTTTTGTTCCAATTCCCACTATGTCTCCTCTAACCCTGTCCTGAAAGATGTGGTTTCCCAAGCCCCTTGATTGAATTATGGGCTTTCCGTGTTGGACAATTGAATTTGGGGAGGAGGGGAGAAAATCAGGGGGATGGAGAAGCAGAGAAATGTGATTTAACTGACTTACAGAGCCTTTTAAGCAACTGACCTTCATGCTCCCCCAGAACCTGTTGAGCTAACAGCATGTTGAGGTGCCACAGCTATTAACATGGAATGGGGAAATGTGTTTCTCAAATGCAAAAATGTGCTTCTCAAGGTAAAAGTACCTTGCCTCTAACTCCAGATCTCATTAAATGAGCTAATTCACCTACTGCTTAATTCGTTGGAAGCCCTATGAGTAATTAGGATGCCAACATCTTTCAAAAATTATATTCTTAATTGTGGCATTTCTCTGCATCACAATGAAGCTGGTCACCCTTCCTCGGAGAGCGTCTTCCTCTTCTTCCATCAGAGCAGCATGGTGAGCAGTGAGTTTTGCGCTCAGCACACTTAGCATCACGACAGCAATTAGGAAGACATATTCATTAGAACTCTGAGGCCACCCTGGAGATTCAGTAGAAGGTTTGAAACCCTGGATTTGATCCTTTGCATTTCTCTCATTTTGAAAAGCAGTCTGGGGCCTTGCAAGCTTGCAGCTGTTATGTTACCAGGGTGAGCTCCCAGTTCTTGATATCGTTTGCAACAATTTATAAGTGCTTACTGGAGCAGATCTGCTTTGCTTTGCCCTGTAACCCACGACACAGTATTTCACTCATGAGATGGTGCATCCATTTGTCCTAGTAAATGTGTGTGCGCGCGCACGTGTGTGCATGAGTGTGTGGGTGTATGCGTGTCTTACACCCAGAATGAAGCAATTCTTATACAAATAACATTTTGGGGGGCGGTGAGTGTCTTCTAAGCCCCTGTAAGCAAAGCTGGGCTTCTGTAGATGGACTCACTACTTTGAATTTGACTGAGGATTGCTTTGAGGCTTATTACATTGAAGATGTTTCTTTAAGGAGAATTAATGGTGACACTGTATAGGAGACTTGTAATCAAGGGGCTGCCTGGCCAATCGTCAGTTGCTGACATGCACTGGCAGACACCTCCAGAAGAATAGTGGGTGCACAAGAGAGCATGGTATAAGAAGAAGGGCCAGGCCTGTTTATTTGGGTTTCTGTCCTGCCCAGTTCCCCACAACTGTTTAGCCCCAAAGAAAATCACACATAGGTCTCCATAAATTATAAGCTGATTGGCCCATTAGCTCTAGCCTCTCATTGGCTAACTCTCACATCTTGATTAACCCATTTTTTGATCTATGTTAGCCATGCGGCTCAGTACCTTTTTTTAGTGGGGCAGATCACATCCTGCTGCTTTGGTGGTCTGGGCAGGAGTGGGAGGAATCAGCTTCCTCCTTCCCAGAATTCTTCTGTTCTCATTACATCATTTCTACTTCCTGTCTGGTTTTTCCTGCCTATATTTCCTGCCTGGCCAATCAATGTTTATTTATAACATGATTGACAGAATACAGACAATTCTCCCACACCAGCATGGGGATATTACTCAGACAGTAACTTATTTTGATATGACAAAAATCAGTTATAACCTCCTGGCTAGGAACCTCAGTGTGCTCTGACTTCCCTGAATGTGGGAGAGTTGTTTACCAAAGGCTATCCTTTGATATGCAGTTCAGTGACCAGGTTTTGGTCCTCCCTGCTCTTCCCAGTGAGCTCATTGGCATCCCTAGTTTCCTGGGATTCCCATCACTCAATGCCCAGCAACCTTGGACTAGATTCCACCCCACCCTAGAGAGTCTTTCTGGTTCTTACTCCAGTACAGGCTCTCTGGGGAGCAAAACAAGCTGCTTAATGTTGGATGTCTGTTTTACTTAACATGTTAAGGGCCAAGGTACTTTTGAGTTCCAAATTTTTGTGACCTTGTCTTGGATAGTTCCAAATTTTTGTGACCTTGTCTTGGATAGCAAAGAAGTTTCAAAGAGTAAATAATCCAGAGGCGAGCACTTTGAAGGCTCATCTTTCCCCTATCCTCTCTATTTCACCTTCCTAAGGAAGAAAGACCAATGGCCTAATTAGATAACAGGAAGACCAAATAGCTCCAGGGTGGAAGAGGATTTAGATTCAAACATATCTGGCTATAAGCCAGCTCTACCACCTCACAACTCTGTGACCTCAGACTGCTCTCCATACTCAGAGGATCTTATTTCCTCTGGAAAAATAAAATCATAATACTTCATGGCCAGGCTCTGAAGACTCAATGAGAGAATGTGCAATAAACAGGAAATCAGAAAAGAGTTGCACTCCATCCTAGCCCCCCATCTTCTTTGAGGGGGTGAAGTACCAGAGTTGAAGTCATGAAGCAAAAACTCCAATCAATAACTAGTAGCTGAAGGCTGTGGAAATGAAGAGAATATGAGATGCCATCTCTCTTCATTGTGATAGAGAGTTTTGCTCATTTAAAGACAACATGGGAAGAAGCGGTCTACACCGCTCTTTTGCTTGAAGGGGAGTTCTGAGAGACACTGAGCCAAAGGAATGTACTGACACTAGACACGGATTACATAGCCATAGGAGTTGGAGGTGATATGCAAAAACTAGCTTGAACCCTGATGCTAGCTAGCTTCATGCTACACTTGGAAGCTGAATAACTAAGATGGAACAGAGATGGGTTTGGGTTGTTTGATTCTAAAGCCACCGGCTCTCCTCTGCCATGTACATACTAGATAAGCAACACAGCCATTGAAGTCACCCACACAACTGACTGTTTTGCCTTACTCTATCTAAAGTGAATTCTAGTAGAAATGGCAATTTATTCTTGAATATTACAAGTTTAGCACATGGTAGCTGTCTTCTTATTGGTAATAGATAAATAAGCAGAACAGTTAAATTTAACACTGTAGTAGGGAGCTGCGGGCTGCGTTCCTGCCACCCAGCTCCTGGCCGCCTGGCTAGCTTATGCCCCAAAATAACGACACACAAACTGTATTCTTTTAAACACTGCCTGGCCCATTATATCTAGCCTCTTCTTGGCTAATTCTCACGTATTAATTTAGCTCATTTCTAATAATCTGCGTAGCACCACTAGGTGCGTTTACCAGGAAAGATTCAGCATGTCTGGCCTGGCGGCTGGCTGCATTGTATCTGATTCTGAGAGGAGCTGCCCTGCATCTGAGCTCACTTCCTCTTCCTCCCAGCATTCTGTTCTGTTTACTCCACCTATCTAAATTCTGCCCTATCGGATGGGTCAAGGCAGTTTCTTTATTGATCAATGAAATCTCACATCATAACACAAATAGGCTGCCTGCATAAAAACATATCTCATTCATGGATAGAACCAACTATGTGTTCTTCCTTAGAACTTGACATTTCTCCCTGGTAGGAGGAACAAAACAATCACCACTGTCCACAGCTCAGGGATAAGAAGTGAAGGTTGACTTCCTGTCACAGGAGGAGAGATTGTTCTGTAGACTACAGCTAGTGTTAAGACTGGGTTTTGACTTGAATAGAAAACATAGTCCCCTCAGTGGTACAATGAAGAACTGTCAAGAGCTAGTGGTAGAAACTGGACTCACCTTTGTACGGAGAGCAAATAAATCCATGGTGGTTGATATAAAGTTGGTCATAATTCTTTGTAAAAAAAAAAAAAGCTATTGACTCTTTGGTTCAGTATTATTTTCTTGTCAAATGGCTTGGGCACTTAAAAATGCAAATAATAGAAAAGAAAAATTTTGGGGCTAGTATTTTATTCTGGGTATCACCTCAGTCAGCTGTGGTATTGTAGCCTTTATTTTCCTTAACTAAAACCCATGACATTCATCGTCTCAATTTACAAGCAGAAATGAGGAGGCCCGTTTAACCAGCAAGGCTTCTTGTTCAGTGCAGATCTAATATTAGGGGAAAAGAGGGCTGAAGAAAAATTTTGAAATTTTCATGATTTTGCTATGTCCTGAAGATGTCAGTAATACTGCTTAAGTAGGGATAAACACATTCCAGCAAGAAGGGAATATATACATATTGAAGGTTAAAGTCCCCACAATATGTGCTTAGTCTTGTCACAGAGGTCTAACTATTGCTGCATCCATTTCCAACATGTTTTTGTTTTTCATTCCATTGTATTATCACTGTGTACACAAGTTTTAAATCCTGTTCTTTTGATGATCATTAATTCATTTTCCACATTATTAATTCAGACTTTTAAAAGATAATACTTAATAACTGTATAATGTTCTAGCCAGTGGCTGTCTCTTCTAATTATTCTCTCTTGCTCCTCCTCCTTCTCCCTTTCTTTCCTCCCCCTTATTTTCCTCCCCTGCCTTTCCCCCTGACTCCTCCTCCCTCCTCATCTTCCTTGACAGTCCACTAAGTTTCATTCCACTCTGTCAGATGCTAACAGGGTAGAGTAAGAGCAAGCTCCTCTTCCTCTTCCCCTCTCCTCTTCCTTTGCCCACATCTCTTTAAATAGCTTCCATTTATTAAGAGCTTACTAATATGTCAACTTCAAGTTAAACTATTTTCCTGTAGAATTTCATGTAATCCACATGGTAACCCTTTAAGGAGATTTTTTTTCTAATCTCTGTATAGAAAGTACTGTTTGTTGTCTCTGTCTTTTGAGCTGAAGGTTTTTTACTTCTCCCATTTCCTTCTACGTAGACATTTAGGCTGTCAAATCATGAATGTATATGTAACTATTTATATGTTGTACATAATTACAAATATTTATGGATGTACATACAGTTTTCTGCAGTCATCTCTAAAGCACACTTATGGAAAAGGATGGCTAAACAAAAAGTCTGACCATTTTACAGAATCAGCTGTAACTGCTAACTTGCTTTCTAAAAGCCCCACCCACTTGTTTGTGCCTGGGTTGTTTGAAAGTGTTTCCTGTATCATTCATTGGCCAGAAGAAAAAAGAAGAGAAGAAATGGGTTCTGACAATTTTGGAGCTTTTAGTTATGATGGTGTAGGAGTATCTTTGGGAGCATTTGGGAGTATACAGAACTATCTTGTCAGGAATGAAAGAAAGGCCAAGGGGATTCAGAAGATACAATTTTGAGACACTTCTCTACCATTTAATGGTTAATTCAGGGACATCAGCCTCCTAATGCATTTATTTGAAGTGTGGGAATTAAGTCAGACTAGAAAAAGTGGAGGGGGGAGAAGGAAAAAGAGAGTGTATGCATGGCCTTAGTTGTTAGAGTAGGAGTTCAGCTAGTAAGATAATAGGAGAGAATTGTATTAGAAAAAATTCTTGAGACAAAGATTAGAGTCATGGCTTCTTCCATTTACATGGGGACCAGTGAAGGCTGATAGAATCTTCGGGTGGTCACCTAGGGAGTTTGAACTTGATTTATAGATGAAGGGATTTCATCAGCTGCTGCTTCCACTCATGCTCTGAGGAAAGGTGCTCCATATGGTTTGTACACTTGAGCTAGCTCTTAGTGGGGCTAGAGGACTAGTCATCACAGTCAACATTATCTTGTTGTGTCCCACACATCTATATGTATGTCTTACTTGTGTGCCTACATGTATGTGATTTGACCAAGATAAGAACAAGCCCTAAATTCAAGTTCTAATTCAAGTTCATAAAAAGGAGAATACAAACCAACAAGAGGAATTAAGTGGTTTCTACCTGCATTTCAGGTCAAAGAGAGGAATAAAAATAAAGAGAAATAAAATATATCAAGGGTAGCATAGAAACTCTGCAAGGACAATTTTATCCCATTTTATACATGCATGAGACAAGTAAGATGCAATTAGGTTAATAAACCTAGTCAATACCACATAGAAAATCATGCAACAATTTGAAGCCAAGTATGCCAAGGTCCCAAGACCGACTCCACTCTGGTATCCAGAAAGTCATGCTGGAACGAGACCTTTCAAATGAGTCTCAAAGAAGGATGCCAGCTTTTTCCAGCTACACAATACAGATGAAGGCAATTACAGGAAGGCAATGGTCTGAGCCAAGCAGTTTGGTGAGATTTTGTAATACTTTTAAGGATTCACAGACCTGATATATACGCATACATATGTGCGTGCATTCATATATATCTACATCTATATATGGATATGTCTATAAGCAATGTATATATACATATATATATTTAATTTCTCTGTTGATAATTGATTGCTTACTATGTGCCAAACTCTATTCTTAGTACTCCATGAGTGCTGAATCTTTCAGTCTTGCCTACAGCTTTTATTAGGTACTGTTATTTTCTTCACTGTATGTGAGCCAGCAGACAACAACACATACAACACATAATTTGCAGAGCCAGCATTTCACTGTAGGCTGTCCTAGCTCCAGACTGTCAACCACTTTGCTAAGTGGCCCCTTATCTATGACACTGATGCTGTGGTCCATGTTTGCCTTGGCCCCAAAGTGGAGGAAGGGGTGAAGTCAATGTCCTCTTTTCTTTAAAACGGACATGAACATCTTTAACGAGGACCATGATCAACCAAGGTAATCTGAGCGTTTTTTTTTTTTTTTTTTTTTTATGAACCTAGTAGTAGTGACAGAGGAAGCTACCTTTTCTGGGACTCTGCAGCTGACCAGGTATTGTATGGGATGTTTATAAATATTCTTTCCTGTACAAGGCACCAGCAGGTAGGGGTATGCAAGTTGTCCCAGGAGAGCGATGGTTGGGTGGGAACTAGGATACTAGTCTGGGGCTGATTACCCATACTAAACAGTGAGGCCCTTAGCCACAGAGCAGGAGGTTTGAAGCAAGTGACTGCTAAAATTATATTGAGAGTTGCAAACTCCATCTCTGGTGACTGAGAGGGGAACGACAAAGTTATTTCTGAAGAGTTCTGCATGAGACAGCAGATGGTGGCAATCTAGGTTACCAGGCAGGGTCTGGACTGTTGTAGTGGTCATAGGAATGCAGAGAGTGTGGTCAGCATGGGAATAAAGAAGAGCCTAGTCAACAGGTAACATCAAATCACATATGTGGAGGGAGCCAGAGAGACACTGGGGATGGCACCCATTTCTGTCTTCACAGATTACTTATTTCCTTGCTTGGCTGGGAAGCTTTATCTACAGAGAAAGTGTATGGATGTTGGGGCCAGAAGCAATTTCCTTGTTTACTTTTCTGTACGGAGAAAGCTGAAAATGTCACTTAGTGATATGCCCCTGTGATGCATCCAGATCCCTCCTCCCCTACCGCTTAAGAGAAAAATTATTTTGCTCATAATTTTGATGAGCTTGGTGAGGGTTCAGATATCACCCCAAGCTCACAAGCCACCCAGGCGCTGGGGAAATCAGTTATATTTCACTGGTGGACTTGGTTGAGCAAACACAATAAAAACAGGCTCAGTGTCATTGCACACTGGAAAAGCAGATGGTGGTCGAACCGAGCTGGATCCGGCAGTTTGAAATTTCAAATTAAATCAATTTGGAGCTTTGCTGGTGCCTCAGGCAAGATTGTCCCTCAAATGAAGAAGACAGGAGCAGTGAGCCCTTTATTCCTGGGCTGGCATTGGATGAGTTGGCGAATGGTATGCAGCTTTCTCCTACACGAGTTGGACTGACAGAGGCAGGGGAATCGGCTTGCTCAGATCCAGATTTCTACAATGCAGTCCTGGGGAATGAAAGGTCAGAGCAGCTCCAGGACCCTGTCAATGCTGCACACATGGTCTGAAGCTGTGCCTTAAGATTGCCAGGATCCTGTGTAGGTTTTCCGCTCTTAGGCTTGGCCTCTCCAGAAAGTAGCTTGCACCAATTTGCATAAGTCAGAGATTTGTGGTCACAAGTGGAACACAAGAGTCTAAGATGGTGATGCTGCTGGAGGTTCCAAGATTCCTAGAGGCTGCCATCAGAGGACAGGGATGAATTCACAGTTGCCTTGGGAATCATCAGGCTTGTCTAAAGCACTCTGTCATGTCAGAAGATGGCCAACATAGTCTGTATTCCTTCAATCCCTTTTCTTCTTTTTGTTTCTGAAAACTGGCCCTGAGAGGTTTTCTCCACTGATATTCTTTGCCCCTAGCTTTGTGTCATGATCTTGTAGGCCATTTTGTAGCAATATATTTCTTTCAGCCTTCAGTTGGAGATTCCAGTGTCACAAATCTATGATCACATTCTTGGCTACATTTAGCACAGGTACTGACATGTGTCATGATAAGCAGCCACACTCTGCTGAATGAACAAATAAACCAAATAATTTATAGATACCTATACAAAGACTCTAGTGGTCATATTTCTGAAAATTCTGTTCCCTTGGCATCAAGTACCTCCCCCTCTTGTTTTTTTCATTCTCCGCTTCCAATGTAAACAATTCCTGACCTTTGGGACACAAATCATGTGTTCCCTATTTCAGTTTAAATATGCCCAGTCAATATGGAATCTGGCAGCTTCCTACCTTCCCATCTCTATGCTCCCTACATTGCTCTCTTATGGTTAGCATCTTGAACTACAATGATATGGTTTGGTAACTGTCTTAGACAGTTTGAGCATCTACAGTGAATTAGCATATGTAGGATGTTTAAACAATATCACAGATGTCAGAAGACCTGCCTCGTAGTAAGGGACCACTTCCTGGTTTTGATAATGGTCATTTTATCACTGTGTTTTCATGTTGTAGGGAGGACGGTCAGGCCTTCTTATAAGGTCACTAATCATATATATTAGGGTTCCACGCTCATGACTTGATTAATTACACAATTATCCTACCCCTTAAGAACATCAAATCGATGGTTGAGATTTAAACCTACAAATTTGGAAGAACATGAGCATGCAGTGTATAGTAGTGAATAAGCTATGAGCTTTATTAGAGCTAGGCACCAAGTCCATATACCAGTTGTACTACCTAACACAAAAAAAACACTCGGGAGGTGACAGTTTTGTTTTAGTAATTGCTAGTTATGTATACAATGATATAATGAGCAGTGTATAGGGTATTAATGTATGTGGTACATTTACTTAATATGTAGAAAGGGTGGCATAGAAGATATACATGGAAGGTCTATGCTTGGGGCTGTGGTTTTATTTGGAGGGGAATTGTGTTCTTCAGCAATATTTAAGTTCACCGATCCTCTTCTCTGTATATTTACTGAATCCCCTAAGCATCTTACATTAGTATAAAAATTGTGGTGCCCCACTGCCTTGAAATATCTGCTCTGTGCCAAGGAGTTGGTATTTTTAAAGATCTCCACACACAAGTCAGATTCTCAGACCAAGTTGAGAGTCATTCATTAACTTGGTAAGGACCTGTCGAGTGCTTACAGTATGCTAGCACTGTGTGGACTCCGGGGACACCCTAGTGAACAAGACACAGAAGCGCATATTTGAATGGGAAGGGAGTAGATGAAAAACAAATCAATACATGCTTGAGAGTCTTGAAAATTATCCTAAATGTTGCAAAAAGAAATAATGAAGTGGGGTGATGAAATGGAGGCATGATTGGCTTGATCTTGGCTTGGTCAGGGAAGCTCTCTCTGAGGAAGCCTCCTCTACATGGCAATCTAGCTGGTAAGTAGACCACTGTATGAAGGAAAACCTGGAGTGAGACTGGGAGAGCAGCAACCCCCACAACCCTGAGCACAAAAGAGCTAGCTAAAGAGCTTGGGCTCTGGCTAAGAAATCTTGAAATCAGTGTCACTGGCCTTAATCCAAGATGCTGTGTGGGACATTCTCTCTCTGGAGATTCTAGGGGAGAATCCATCCCTTGCCTGTCAGCTTCTGGTAGCTGCTTCCCTTGCTTAGCTTGTGGCCATGCTGATCTTGTCAATCTCTTACTGCTCTGTCTTCAAACTATCCTCTGGGATTTGTGACAATCTCTGTGCACCATCTCTTCCTGTTCCTCCTCTTAGGGCACCTGAATTGTATGGGAAGCACAATTGGACAATTAAAGAGGTCTTTTCCCATCTTAGATTCCTTAGTCATGCCTACCTCCCTTTTCCAAGCAAGGCATGGTTACAAGTTACAGGGACTTGGACCTGTGCACAATGGGGCTTATGTCATTCAGAGAAGTATGAAGAGTGTAGCTGTGTGGTGTGTGTGTGTGTGTCTGTCTGTGTTCACCTGGGACACATGTACATGTGGATAACTTTGGGAACCTGCGAACACAAAGCCCTCTTTGCCTGACTCCCACGAAATATACCTGCTCTACTTCTCGTTCCCTCTTGCTTTCCATTCACCTGTTTGATGTTCAGCACATGTTTATGAATGGCATAGGCTTTTCTTGCTTTCCTGCCACGCTCAGATCATATCTGGAAGCTATTACAAGAGGCATCCTCTGCTGATATAGCTTGTACTTACTTAGAGCCTTTAGGCAGTCTCTTTTTACTTTGCAAGTACTTAGGGTTTTTTTTCTTAACATCTAAGCTTATGGAGTCTCCTTTTAAAGTTAAAAACGATATTTCCTCCCCTGGTCGCTATGAGAACAAGTTGAATGTGATTAGTGTGTATTTATTGAGAATGATACCATGAAAAGTTGAGTGTAAATTTGTTTATGAATGAAGGTGCATAATGTTAATCTTAGTGCCTTCAACTTCAAAGTGAAGACAAGGCCCTAGGCACATTCTTGGGACAGCTTTCAAGTGACAGATGATGTTGATGGTGTCTATAGATTCAAGATCCTTTGGCATTTGAGATCCATAGCCCACAGTTTGAGAAGTACTGTGGTAGAAATAGGGCACACAGGATAGTATTCCTCACAGAGTTTGACCATAAGGTATGCTTTGGCCAACTGGTAATCTTTTATTAAATATCTGAAACATACTGCCTTTATAATCTCCTGTCAATTCCAGTCCCATCACTCACAAATTTACTTAAATGGCCTTCTTTCTAACCTATCTTGAAGACATTTGATTTGTGTACCTTAATATAGATATAATTACATACCTCTGGCAAAATGCATTGTCTCCAATTTGTAAAATGTTTTTATATTCCTGACCTATATTTTTGCCTCATAATAACTCCCACATGCCTGGGACAGAGATGGGACAATGTTGTTCCTGTTTGAACGAGGAGTTAACCAGACTCCAGTACTCAGCCACACGCCTGATGTCATCAAGCCTGTAAGTGGGATTCGTGGGCCTGGAATCTAGGCCTCTTGACTTCCAGAAGGAGCGAGGACGGTACTTATTCTGTATAATTAGTCTGCACTCTAGGTCTGGAAGTTGTTATTGTCAGTGGAGAGCCTTCAAAGTCAGGCCTGGTGAAGTGGGAACAAACAGCTGACCTTCAACAAAGGCAGAGTAGGAACTCTGCCCACTGCAGCCTGAAGACCCTGGCAGGAAGGGACTGGAAATATGATAAAGGAGGCGGTTGAAAATAGAAAATACTGTCCTCATCCTCATTGGAGGAGAGCAAAAGGCAGAAAGAATAATAAAAAAGCACAACTGAAGAAGCCACAGGTCTCTGCTTTGACCTGTGCCCCTTACCTCCTCTCTGAATGTCAGCTTTTCTTTGCTTCTCATCTGTGATAAGGAGGGTACCATAGTCCTTAGTATCCTGGTTCTCTACCATGAGGACGATGCTGAGTCATGATGTTCTGAAAACATCATGATAAATGGAAACTATATCCTATGGGACAAAGTACAGAAGACTTTTAAATAAGATTTTAAGAGAGTATTAATTTTCAATCTGTATGATCAATCAATTTTTCATATATATTATACGGAAAATTGTGCTTTCACTAAGGGACCTAGATCTCTTTGATGGGTCTCATGGACAGGTAGTTTGAAAATTGCTTGGTTTATTTCCATAAATGCTGTTGTAACAGGTATCTAATCTATCCACTTTCTTGTTAGAAAGAGTGGCAAATGCTTACTATAGGTGTTGGTGGCTGCGGAATGAGATTGAACTTGGGTGACTCTAGGCTTTGACCTTGGCTATTCTTTGACTGCTTTACTATTTCTTGCTCATAAGGATTCTGAATAATCTACTGATTTTAAGCTAACACTGTTTCCAGAGGTTGCAGGCCTTCAACAATGGCCATTATCTTCAAGGGCTAGAGAGTTTCCTTTTTCCCATGTTCCAGTTCCCAGACTGGACTGGAACTTTAGAATGCCCTGGCAAAGTCCGTGAAGGGCTTGTTTTTTTTCCAGTCTACTTTCCTGCAGAACTTTATGGGAAATCCTGCTGGCTGGTTAACCTTCCTTGCAGAATAACAGGGCAGCTGTGATGGTCTTTGATCATACTTGTTTTAGCTATTCCTGAAGCAAAACACCCTCACCCTTAGTTGATGTCTAGTTTTCTTGGCACTTTTATTACTATTTTACTCTAACTTCAATCATAGCTCATCCAGGTTACCACCGATAAACTATAAGCCATATGGACTTATTTTTGACAGTTCTTGAGGTTGGATAAGTAAGATCAAGGGCATCATCCATACCTACAGTGCAGCTGAGGTGGGACAATAAAGTAGGTTGCTAAGAGACCAAGAAAATGCCCCACAGAGTTAGCGAGACAGGTGGACTAGGAGTTCTAACAAGGGAGTCTCTGACACGGGGGCAGAAACTTACCAAGAGTCACAGTTCAGAGGGGACTGGCAGAACAGATGACACTTTGCTCTCACACCACTACCCTGGAAAGTCAGGGAAACCTCAGGCTGAGCGCGTAGCCCCTCTCATAGTGTTGGCCCATTGAAAGTCCCAGCAGCTCCTACCTCCACAATCTAAGGCTGCTTCTTCTTGAACTCTGAAGAGTGGGGCAGGGCTGCATCTACAGCACCGTGAAATCCCAGTGGAGGGCCCTGTTAGTGGAGGGCCCTGTTGTCTGAGCCGTGCTTCTTCCATCCCTTACTTGCTGGCTAGTCAGGCAATGGTCTCCAGAGCTCCCCTCAAGTCCCAGTGCACTCACTGGATCCGGAACCACTGTTCTCTTCACAGCACTCCTTTATGGTGCCATGTTTCTATGGGGAGGGGAGAAAGTGACTTTGAACATTAGAGGACGTCACCATGGTGTCACTAGCTTAGCTTGCTCTGTGAATGTATGACCAGCACTCCAAAGGACAGCCAGCTCAGCAAGTGGACAGGAAGCATGTCTAGATACTTACTGTGTCCAGACCCCTGGTATATAGAGGGCATTGATGCTTCTCTAAATATCCACTATCTGAATGTTTCAGGCTCACTTCCATCATCTCCCCTGACTTCATGGAAATCTTTCAGACTGAAATGGGTATTTTAGGAATATGATGTTTTAATTGGACTGTTTTGTTTTTCTCAGGAATCAGGTAGCCATAGAAGTGCCAGTCGACTGATGTCTGGTAAAGATCGGCTTCTGCCTTCTCACTGTAGCCTCACGTGATGGAAGAGCCAAAGGGTTCCTTACAGTCTGTTTACCAACTTTATCCTCCTCCGCTCATGGAGGTCTGCTAGCTAACCTCATAACCTAAAATGCCAAGCATCCGCCTCTGAATACATTGCAGTGTCTTTTAGGATTTCAACATGTCAATGAGAGGCACACAAATATTCTACCTGTAGCAAGCCCGAAAGCTCAAAATACAGAGTGGAAAGATCATCATTCTGGCTCAGTCAGAGCCTAACTGGGCAGAAGGGTGGAATCTGTCTTTCAGAATGCAACATCATGACTATTGAGTTGCTTGCAAGAACCAAGACAGAATATATTTGGGTATTTTATAATTGTTTATGTAAGAAGCTGTTTTCCAATTCTCTTAGTCTGAGGACTCCTTTGTAGCATCAGGAAGTTTTGTGATATGTGATATTGTTTATACTTTGCTGTGTATCATTTGAGAAAATGTAAAATGATTAAAACTTATAACTTGTAATGTAATATCATTTTTAAATTAACTTGGGTGTCAAGTATGTATACATATTTCACAAAGAAGCGGGCATACCTTGACATTTATGAAGCTGTCCCATGTACATTTGAAAAATACTAATTATGTATTGGAAGTTGTATTTTTTCAATTTACAGAAAATGTCTGATGGCTATACAAATTATTGAACTCTGTAAAAATTTCATGGTCCATCTAAGGAGAGGCTGATAACTATTGAATTCTCCCGTTAATTTTGTTGAATTTTTGACAATGTGAATATCCATACATATAATGCATATCATGATTTGATAGGCAGAATCCTCCTTTTTTGATGAAGTTATTTTGAGCTAAATGACAATGATGCTGAGGGGTTGAAGAATATGTGCGAGCCATCCCTGTGTCTCTGATCCAACAACAATAGATAAATATAAAAATGGCACAAATAGATGGAGTAGGGAAGAGTTTTTAAAGACGGGGTTTTAGTGGCACAGCAGAGCAATCGAGAAAGAACCAGATGTAGCTGGGTGCAGCCCATTGTTCCAATGCTATGACATTGAAGAAATCCAACTGTCTATATTGTAGTATTCTGATTGGAAGAAGGACATAAAATACCAACCTTGTAGCTCCATTGTGGAGTGCTGCCTATAGGCTTTGGCAAATAGCAGCTGTATTTTAATTCATTCCCATTTTTACAGATAAGAAAACCAAGGGTCCGAAAGGTGGAGATACAAAGAACCCAGAAATTGTGTGACAGACCAGCCTCCTGCCTTCTGCATCTATGCTCCACTGCATTTCCGAAATTCCTCCTTCCTGATTCCTAGCCTCAAAGCAGCCATGCTAATTTTCTAGGCTGGAATTGGCCATGGGCCGGCAGACAGTGGTTTGTTTTGTAAAAAGATGAAAGGGTGGCTGGCGGCATCTTTTATTCCATCCTCAGAATGCTGTTTAGCAAGTACTTCTTATCCTGAGACCTCAAATGGTGGCTTTCAGCTCCCCTCGCCTCCCTAGATTCTGTTGCTACTTGGAAAGCCCTGTGGTTCACAGCTAATTAAAGAGAGATGGAAGAAAATTATACCTCTGTTGATGCTATTGTTTTAATCTATCTCAAAAGCTTCTTAATGGCAAGTCAACAAGCGGTGGCCTGAGAGGAGTCCTTGGTGACAAAGAGGGCACGGGAGACCCTGGAGCAATTTCTGTGAGTCAGCCATCATTTGATTAAATGACTCTTCTGCAGTTCATTGTGAAAGGTACACACATTCATGCACATGTGTGCGCCTCTTCATATGCACACATGCCTTGTGTACCCCCACCATGGGCCTGCATGCTCGTCTAGAGGATATCCTTTCCTCTGCCAAGTCATAGGAAAGCAGGGAGCTCTAGGGGAGAATAAAATATATTGATGTGTTATGTATTTACTTACTACATGGCTGGTGTGCTGTTTTCCTGTTGTCTTTTATTTTAATTACCGGATGCATGCACCTCCGTTTTATAGAGGAAACCCCTGAAATGCGGAGAAGTTAAGCCTGCACAGCTAGTGTTAGACCTGAGATTCAGAACCACTTCCATGTCAGCTGGATTATAATGATCATTTGTCATTTAATTGAAATGCCTTCCATTTGCTGAGCACCTACTGTGAGCTGAGTCAAGCCTCAGCATTTCACATCAACTTATTTAAATACACCAAAACCTGCATCATAGGCGCAATTATTGTCAAAATGCAGAATGACGTTTACCTCAAGGTGCTTTATCTGGCAGTCCAGTCTATTTCTAGAAACTCGGATCTTGACCACAGTCCTAGGTCTGAATCTAACCCAGGTGTCTTCTGGCTTGACACTTTGCTTCAGTGAGATTTTCAGGGTTTGGAAGCCTTTGGGAGGTTCAGCACATCTTTTTGAGCCATAATAAAACCATACTATGAAACTAGTTCCAATCTACGGAGGTTACAGTTTTCCCAGATGTCCTGACAGTATCTGTCCCAGCCTTTGTAGTAGACACTGTGGCAGTTGATAAAGGTACAGTTCAAATAGGTGCAATAATGGGTCCCCTGGACCCCTTGTTGTTTAACAAAGCAAGACCCATTTTAGCACGAAGTACCAGGACAATTAAGTGGCTACTTAGAAGTAAAGGCTTCAGACCCGCCCCTGGGGGTATGGCTACTCAACCAGAGGTGGCCAGCACAGTGTGATCAGCACCTAGGGTAGTTCCAGAGTCCCCGTTGCTCTCAGCTGCAATTGGCATTTGCTGACCTGCACTTTGCACCTCAGGACTGTGCAACTGGCCCTTCTCAACAACTGAAAGTTTACAAGTGCCTTGCCCTTTCTGCTGTGTGCCTATCTGCATGCCCACCATGCCTTAACAGATTTCCAAGTTTTATTTTATTGTCATGAAGATACTTCATGTGAGGTCCCCCCTCTTAACAGTTTTAAGTACACAGTATAGTATTGTGAGCTGTACTTAAGTGATCAAGGAGCTCAATGAAAGGATATTTATTATCGCTAATCAGTAGAAAATGCAAGTTGATTCCAAAACAGAATGAAGAGGCTTCAGACATTGTGTGTGTGTGTATGTGTGTATGTGTGTGTGTAGGGGGTGTAGGATGTGTAAGTGTGTTGTATGTGGTGCTTGTATATATTCATGTGTGTGGTATATACATGTGTTGTATGTGATTCATGTGTGTATGATGTGTGTTGAAAATGTCAATTCTCCCACATTCTCACGGTCAAAAATAAACTTACCTCAGATTCGAGAAAGAACTCTTGAGGGTTAGCCACATTTAATTTATCACAAGCTCCTGCAAATAAACGATCAATATAATCTGCAGTGAGCAGTACAGCTCCATCCTTGTGCATTGCTTCATCTAACACTACTGTGTTTTTTGTGTTACTCCTATTATATTAATAGATTTATGCATTGAATAAGCAATTATTAAAGATCATTTGTGAGCTAGGCAAGGTGCCAATTCGTTTTTATTTACATTAGCTCATCAAGTTATTATAAGAATTTATCAGATTTTATCTCCTCCTCCTATTTAAAGATGAAGACACGTAATCTCAAAATGATGAAGAAATTTGCCTCAATCCACATAATCAGCCCACAGCCATCTTCTATGTAGTGGTTCATTTCTCACTTGTGTTTGGTCTGCTTCATTGCATCTGTCCTTTAAACCTCAATCTCTCTCTCTCCTCATTCTCTCTCCCCCTTCTCTCTCTTCCCTCTCCTTCTCTCTTTGTCCCCCCTTCCCTCTCTCCCATCCCCTCTCTCCTTCCTTTTCTCTCCTAAAGATTGTGAACTCCCTCTGAATAAGACCGGGATTTCCCCTTGTGCATTCTCAATCCACAGGGCCCAGCTGGAAAGGGTCTGCAGGTCCTTAACATGTGCTGCTGGACTAGACAGAAAGATTCAGGGACTTCCACACTGCGGGCATCTCATTCTTTCCTCTCTCAGCATCTCCCATTTATGTCACTTGAGTCCTTGAGGCAGAGAGTAATACCACTGAAAATAGCAAACAACCTTCATCAACAGTTTTCTGCATCCCAGAAACTATTGTCTTACATGTCTACTTCACAGATCCTCACCAGTTCTGAAATATTTTCTCTCATTTCTTTATCATTTACTGCTGTTTTATGATGCTTGAGGTTGAACTCAGGGTTTTCACACACTAGGCAAGCACTACCTTGACCTATATCCCCAGCCCAGAAGAATCATCCTGACTGTGCAGATGAGGAACTGAGGAGAATAGAATTAAACTGCCCAAGGTGTTTGACGTGTGAGGAAGAGAACAGAGCTTTCAGTCTAGGGAGAAGTCAGGGATAGGACAATTGCAGTTTCAAATCAAATCTTGTCACATCAAAATTAGAAACCTGAGCAGTGCATGGCACCACAGACACAGTAAATGTCCGCCTGTTCACTTCGCGAAACATGGTGAGCAGAGGTTCAAATCTGGATCATTTTCTTAGCAACTGTAAGCAAGTCATTTTAGCTTTCACACGCGCAGTTATTAAAGCTGTGAAACAGAATCAATAGTGCTGGTCTCAAGGGGTTTCTGCAAAAATTAAATGTGTAGCAGATGCCTATCGTGCAATCTCACTGTATTTTAACATTATAAAGCCTTGCCTCAGTTAATTCCGGAAAGAATATGCAGTGATTAGAAGCATGTTGTTAGATAAATGAATGAAGAAATAGACAATTTATTAAGCAAACAAATGCAACAATCAGTGCCAGGGTGAAGTGAAATTTTTGATGTACAGGGACGCTGGAAGACCCTTCAGAGAAGGGGAACATCAGTTCTCGGAGGCACCAGAGCCCAGAACTCATCACTTCTGTTCTGGGTCCCCTCCACAAAGGCCAAAGCACTGCTCTCCCTTCCCCAGCAAACCCAGACAGCTTGTTGTCTCCTCTTTGTGTATTGGAGATATGTGATTTTACTGTCAGCGTGGTCTTTCTAATGAAAAGCAAATGGTGTCCAATGTGACTTGGAAAAAAAACCGCACAAACAACAACAAAATTACATGTTCTTTTTTTCCTGTAGTGTTCACAAGGAGAGTGTGTGACTTGTTTGCTGTCAATACGGCTTATAATGACATGGTGCCCAGAAGTGCTGCCAAAAGCGTGCGGCCTTCATTACACACATGTATTAAATGTAATGCAATAGGAGTTTGGAGGCTGAGCCACTGAGTTGAGTGCTGCCCTGGGGCTAAGGCAGAGCTGCAGCACCTCTTCCCATGGGACCATTAGAGGGGGGAGGGGAGAGCGGGCAGCAGTGTGGGTGGCAGCACTCTAGAATTTTCCAGACTGATGCCCGATGAAGATGAGAGAATGTGTTAGAGCTTGAAAGGTCCTGAGAGATGTGTCTTCTTTGAATGAGAGTGATAATCATTTAATATCTCATGGTTGAGTGCCTACTAAGTGCTAGGTTTGGAACAGAGCCTGAGAATAGGATTTCAGCCTCCAGAAATTCGATAAGAAATGAGAATCAGAGCCGGGCGGTGGTGGCGCACGCCTTTAATCCCAGCATTTGGGAGGCAGAGGCAGGCGGATCTCTGTGAGTTCGAGACCAGCCTGGTCTACAAGAGCTAGCTCCAGGACAGGCTCCAAAACCACAGAGAAACCCTGTCTCGAAAAAAACCAAAAAAAAAAAAAAAAAAAAAAAAAAGAGAAAGAAATGAGAATCAGACCACTTGGTGATGTTCTCAGCACACTCCACAATCATCACAGAGAAGGGCATCCAGGTGGCTTCATGGCACCTCTTGAGGGAGGACTTCTGGGCATTTTCTGCATGCCCAATTCTTCTGGAGTGTGCTCATGGCATCTGGATCTGTTCCTACATGACCAATGTCTAGTTAGCTGGGTGTGATAATCACATTGATATCTATGTGCTTCCTAGACTCTTAGACCCGTGAAGGCAAGGAGCTCATTTGTGTCACAACCATTTTATGTTCAGCACCTGGTACAATATCTGATGATCCAACTATTTGTGGTTCAGAAATGAACGCTGTCATAGGTGAACGTAATTTTGAAGGACGGGGAGGAAGACTAGGTAAAGGGATTAGAGAGAAAGATAGCTAAGGAGGGGTCATCTAACATACATACAGGTAGATAAATATAGAGAAATACGGAATAAAATTGGAGAACATCAATAAGAATAGACCCATAAGATTTTTTATCTTTTGAGTTTCATACATTTGTACAATGTATTATGATATGTTTACCCCACTACCCTCCCACATCCCTCTTTTATTTCCTAGGAAACTCCTGTTTCTTCTCGTCTAGTCCCAGAGGTTACAGCGTTAGAAAAAAAAATGAAACCTCCCCTCCTTCAATCACTAAGCCGTTATTTTCTTAGGAAGGGATGGGGTCTCATGGATTCCCCTTCTATCCATGTTGGAAAGCTAGAGGCCCCAATCATGTGCAGGTATCCATTAGCAATATTATATACAAAGGGCAGCATTTCATGAAGCTTTCCCCAACCACTGGCTCTGAATTCTTCCAGTCTTCTCATGTGATGTTCTCTCGGCCTTGGGGAATCCTGAGGTGGGGCTCCGAGGATTCTTCAACACATTGTTTATGTATTTCAGGTGAGGTAAAACCCCCATGAGAGAGGCCAAATACCATGATGGCACCTGTGAGGATCCACGGGACCAGCACTGGATTCTTAGTAGAAATGGGCACCTGAGCAGTCCCTATCATAAAGAGTTATATACTGAGGGCATGGCTGTTGGTGTTGGATCTAACCCTATCTGGAACAGAGGCTAGCTGAAGAGAGCTTGTAGCTTTTAGGGTTTGTGTGTGTGTTGGGGGGGGGGGGTGATCCCAGGAAAGTATCCAACAGGCGTCTGCTTGTTATCACTCATTGGAGCACATGCCTGGATAATATTGTGTTTGATGAAAATGTCTCTTAAACATATGCCATTCCCCTGAAGAATCAAAATAATCATTGTCATAATGATTAACATGTATTAGGAGTCATCCGAGTCCAGGCAGGTGCAGCGATGCCCTTCTTCTAGGTGCACATTTGGTGTTCACAACAGAACTGTAGGTTGGCAGTGGGAAGATCCTATTCTAGAAGAGTAAGTGGCTCACAGGCATCTAGCTAAAACATGGCCCAAATTGAACGGAGATCTCTGCACAAATAAATACTTTCTCCTACCTACCAAATTCCCAAGTTGTTTTCTGAGAGAACACAGCAGATAGAAATTGTCACTATATAGATTCAAACCCAAATCTTATGGACTCCCTTGGTTTGTGAACCCACTTTAATAACAAGCGCATCTTGCCTGTCTGAGTACTGTTTGTAATGGACCTGTGACATGTTCATCCTCATATCAGATCTTACAAATATGAAGACCTGTGCAGGTTTGCAGAAGTGACTCTTAAAAATACTGGGGTGGAGAGGGTAGAAGGGAGGCAGGTAGAGGGAACAGGAGGAAAGGAGGGAGGGGAAAGGTGGTTGGTATGTAAAATGAATTTAAAAAATGATGAATGTAAAAGAATATTGCTAGTCATTGCCCCTTTAATAAAAGAATTACTTTCTAATTAAAAAATAATAATAAAAATACTTAGGTTTCCAATGTCTCAGTGTGGTAGAAGGCAAGGCGATCCTTTGGTCAGAGAAGATGCTGGGAATGGGTGAGTCAGAACAGGAAACCTGTGGGTCAAAAGTCACAGTTAGGAGACTATGAAATATCAACCTTTATTAAGAGAGCAAAGGCTTTTCATAACATTTCACAAACACTCTTATGTGCATGAGAGGGTATTGGATGATGAATTTCCCTTTCTGTGAATTTTCTTCTCTTTCTGTACTACGGGCACATCTGAGACAAAGGAACACGGAGGAAATCTGAGGTACTAACTTGTGTACATAATTTCTCTCTGTATTTGTGGAAGATTGATTCTAGGGCCCCTCCAAATACTAAAATCTTTGGATGCTCAAGTTTTTTATATTAAAGGTATATGTAGAACCTATGTACATCTCTCATATACCTTTATTATCTCTACATTACATATAATGCCTGATGCAATATAAATTCTAGATAGTCATTGTATTATATAAATTTAGGGAAAATGGCAAGAAAAAGTCTGTATAAAATCATGGATGTGGTGTGGGAGGTCCTTCTGTCTGTGCGTTGCTTTCATTGATTATTGAGTAAGGAAACTACTTTGGGCCTATGGCAGAGCTATAGTGGATAGATAGGCAGGAAAAACTAAGCGGAATGCTGGGGGAATAAAGGGCGAAGTGATAGAGAAGACATGGAGCCTCCACTGGAAACAGATATGCTGAAGCTTTGCTGGTATGCCATGACCTCGTGGTGATGCACAGATTAATGGAGATGGGTTAGATTAATATGTGAGAGTTAGCCAATAAGAAGTTAGAGCTAATGGGCCAAGCAGTGATTTAATTAATACAGTTTCTGTGTGATTATTTTGGGTCTAAGCTAGCTGGGCAGCCAGGAACCAACAATCAGCAGCCTTCTTCCAACAGGATGGTTGAATATGTAAATACAGAACTTGCAGATGCAGAGACTATCTCTATAGACATCAAAATATTCATACATGGATACTGTATATACACATACATATATTGCACACACACACACTTTTTTTTTTACTTTGAATTTTGCCATTTCACCTATGTTGAACTCTTGATCTATGAGAAAAAAGCAGTTTGAACATCTGAGTTCCTGGATCCCCTGGAAGCTTCCAAAGATCAAGCCTGGAGTCTATTCATTTAGCCTGAGGTCACAGGAAGCTCTTGAGAAAGGTCTGGAATAAGTGAAGGAATGAATTGTTCATATATCCCAAGGCAGAGGTTGTCTAGACCTAAGCTTCTTAGCTGGTCTCCAAAGTCTCCCCTATCTGAAACTTATCACACTCATCTCTTCCTATCTCTAAGTCACTGAATATTGTACCATGTTAATTTTCTTTAGAAATTTAACTTGTACATATTTATGTGCTATAATGTGATGTATCTATATGCTTACACATTGTATAATGATCAAATCAGAGCAGTTACCATAGCCATTGTCTCTAATGTTTACCCAAAGACAAAGACTAGCAAAATGATTACCAGAAAGAAAAGAAAGTAGAGGGTAGGCAAGAAAGAGACAGGTCAGAGCAGGTCAACACACTGTCAAAATTACAAGACAGGAACAATACACTTGAGTATTCTTTTGTGAAGTACTGTGCCTATCCTTAGCTATAATGCAATATATATTTCCAAAAGCTAAAAGCAGATTTTTTAATGTTCTATGTCTTTTACACTGCAGTATTTCTTCATATTTTGCCCTGACACATTTCTCTCTTTGTGACTTTGTTTCTCTCTCTCTCTTTCTGAACTGTGAACTTTTTTAAGAAAGCAAAAAGTTTGGCATCCTGATTTGTACACTGTGCTGTGCACCCAATTGGGGCCAACACACACGAGCTCATTTGTTCTGCACAAACATTCTTACCTGCCTTTCCCAAGACAGAAAATTCAAGCTCAGAGAGTGAAATACTTTGATGAAAGGCACACAGCATAAACAAGACATAAGCAAGAGCTTCAGTTCAAAGCTAAATTTCAGTGACCCCAAAGCCTTGATGGAGCCATTACCTTCCTGGCTTCACCTCAGATTTCCTCTGCCAGACAGTCTCTTCCCCTTGCACATGCCTACCCAGTGGCAGGACCTGGTGGCGGTAATCCCGGGCAGTGCCGAGTGCTGCAGCAAACATGCGCTCTGGCAGCTTCAGATGCCGCACAAGGTATGGCAGTAAGAGAGGAACAGTTGGTGAACAGTTGGCGAATGGATATTTTTATACAAGGGTTGCCTAGAGAGAGGGAGGAAAAGAGTGTGTGTGTGTGTGGGGGGGGAATGTTTATAAAGAAGCCACAGTTAATAAGGTCTTTGTTAGCTTTTTGGGTTTAGGTTTTCAAGTCCATTGCTTTGGGTTTGAAAAGAAACAGAAAGGTCCCCACAGTGCCAGGCTCCCCAGCTTCCAGATCGTGAAGGCGCCGAGGAAACCAATTCCAGTCTGGGTGTGTGGAGGGTTTGAATTTTTTCAGCAAGGAGTGAAAAGATGGTCTAAATTCCTTTGGGCAGCTTCTCATCAGGGTTGTTTATTTTGTAGTATTCTCAGTATGTGGACGTAAAAACCTCAGAATGACAAATGAAAGAGGGAGGGGGAGAAAGAGAAAAAAGCCCAGGCCTTTCAAGGATACCTGAGGGATGCTAGCTTCCTGGGACTCTGTGGTTTTGCTGTCCTCAACTATAAAATAATATTCATCAAAGTGGCCTATTGCATAGGTGTCAAAACATCTTAGGAACCTTGAAGCATTTAGAATTTGAATTGTTGGTTTTTCTAGAGTATTACAGTTCCCTTACCACTTTTTGTACATAAACACATTCTGCAAACATTTAAAATCCATATTATAAAGATAGTTGCCATATATTAGTATTTAGAATATGCTGGAGCTATATTCTGCTGTAATTAACCCTTTCAGGATCCATAAAATGTTTATTATTCTCTTCCTCTTCCTCCACCTCCCAGTGTGTTTGGGAGTTCGCAGACATGAAGGGGTCTAACCAAAGTCAATAAGAGGCGGCTTCAGCATGAGAGCTAAACCACTTAGCTTCAGAATGGCTTCCTGCCTCCCAGAGTCAGAATTCCCATGGTCTTCTCTAGCTAGCACAAAGATAGGTATTTGGTTATGATGAAATTTGTATCCTACCCCACAAATAAATAATGGTGCCATAACCCTGAGTATCACAGGATGTGACCTTATTTGGAGACAGTTTTCATAGACCTCATACACTGTATTAATTTAATCAAGTTGAAATGAAGTCCTTAAGAGTTGTGGTCCAATGTGATGAGTATCCTTATGTCAAGGGGACCACTTGAACCCAGCGGCTGGCATGCATAGATGGGAGGTGGAAGATGGCGGGAGTCCATAGGCCAAAGCCTGAGGCAGACCCTTCTCTGGTGGGTCCTGGAGAAACTAACCCTAACCCTGCCAGCTTCTCTTTTTTTGATTTTTTTTTTTTTGGAAAATTTAACTTCTTGTTAATTAACTAATTGTTAATTTGGAAGTTTCCAAATTTCACTCACCTTCCAGTACCCCCCCCCCCGCAACCTCCTCTCATTCCTGCAGCACCCCTTGCAACAAAAGAAAAATTCAAAATGTCAAATCAAAACAAAACAAACAAAAACATGACCAAACCAAACAAAACTAAACAAACAACAAACAAACAAACAAACAAAAAACCTCTTTATTTCTCCTTTTTCCCCATCTCTCCTATACCTCTTCATTTGTGTGGAGTCACTGGCGGCCGGAGTGTCATAGTTTACCCTCCTGTCCAATAAGCTTTACTAGCAAACATTCACTACAATGAGTCGCTGGTCTGACTCAAGGCCTCTGGGTCCTGGTACACCATCATCACTAAACCCTGACTGGAGCTCCTCAGGGATCTCCCATGGCTGCCCCGAGTTAGGGAGATCCTGCGGTTGTTTTTCCACAGGACCAGTCCCTTCATGAGCTCCAGCAGGTCCTAGATGGAGAGGTGTTAGGGTGAGCCAACCCAAAGCCTGGCTTTGGGCCTGGGTGGTAGCTGAGCTTTTTGCTTGCTTCTTGGTATCCTATTTGCAGCCTCTAGAACCATAAGAGAAAGCGCTTGCCTTGTTTCAGCTACCCAGGTGGTAGCGCTCTGTGATAACATCCTCAGGGAATAAATAAATGTTCTAACCTTGTTTACCCATGATATCAAAAAGAGAGAGAGATCAATGTGACTTGCTCATGTTGACAAATGGCACGCTGGGTAGGAATCCCCATTCCCTGGATTCTTACACGCCAGTGGCTGGAAGGCTCCCAGGGACAGGCCCATGTTTCACCTTTGTTTGCTGCAATGTCCCAAGCTTTTGTATCAGAGCTTAGCATACCGTAAAGCAGCATTCACTCAGTGAACGTATGCGTTAGCATTCTTCCTTCTAACTTGCCCAAAGTATTGCAGCTATGGTTAAGATCATTAAAAGAGAAAGGATCACAATGGGAAATAGGTCATGTTGGAGTAAGTATCCCAACAAATCACAGGCGTTATCACAACAAAGAGTACTAGACTCTGCTCTGTATTCACAAACCTTCCTAGTGAGACAAGTAATTATGAAAAAAAAAATCTCCAAATAAACTCAGAAAAATTGATTTGGAGTTGTGGGGTACAGAATGTCAAAATCTTAATTCTTGTATTCTTGGAAACTGTCGACTTCTCTCCCTCGCTCTTATCTAACTTCCATGTTGCAAAACCATCAGGTGGTTCCTTCTACCTCAGAGGCGTTTCTCCAGTTCTTTTTTTTTGTTTGTTTTTTAACTGGTTATTCCCCATTTTTTGAAGCTAAACTCTGGAGTGCTCCAGCATTCTGATATTTTTGGGTCTACACACTTCTTTAGGAGGGCTCATCCCATCTTCTGTCTTTAAATACTATCTGTGTGTTGACAATACTGGAGTTGGTATCTCCTGCCTAGATGTCTACACTGCACTAGACATTTCTATATCTAACAACCTACTTAACATATCCACTCAGAGATCTAGTATATATGTCAAAGTCAATATGTTCAAAACTATACTCTTCGGTTCTCCTCTCACCCCCAACAAAATATAGCTCCGTCTGCATTCTCTACGTTAATGAAGAGGGTTCCATTCTTGCTGTAACCAAGGAGTCTGGTTTGATTCTGCCCACCCCCACCCCCACCCCCACCTTCTTTCGCACTGAACATCCACGCTGTCAGCTGATCCACACTGTTAACCCTATTCACCTGGGTGAGATGGGAGCCCTGGGCTTCTTCATTACCCTTCCTTCATTATTTTGGACATAAATGCATTGCTGCAAATACTGGTCCCCTAGCAGGGAACAAAACTGACAGACATGCCTGTGTGACCGAAGTCCAGGAAATGGGGTGGTGATCTCAGCATAACATGTCTCCAATGCAAGCAAGTCTCCTTGATGTCTCTGGATAGAAGAGGGGTCTGCAATATGTATTTATTTCCTGAGGATGGTGTCACAAGGTGCTACCACCTGGGTGGCTGAAACAATACAAGTGCATTCTCTCATGGGTCTAGAGGTCCGGAGTGTGCCGTCAAGAATCCGGCAGGGTTAGTTTCTTCTAAAACCTATGAGGGAAGGACCTGCTCCGGGTTTTGAGCTGTGTATTGTCACCATCTTACATTGTCTATCTGTCATGTCTGTCTCTGGGTCCTGCATACTAGTATGGTCCCTTTGAATGCATTTTTGCTGGGTAATCCTGCCCAGGAATGTAAGCCTATTCACAGAGTTCCCCAGACGTTCTTTCACACTGGAATTCACCTTTGGCCTCTAACTTCATATCCTTTATTTCTCCATTCGATGCATTGCATTTGATTTTATTCACACTGTCTATAATCATGTCCATAAAATAAAAATAAGTGTTTGACAGACCCAAGTTTTTTTCTGATTGAACAATCTCAGTTGAATTCTTTGTCTAACTAAATTCTACACTACGTCTACTCCATAATCTCCCCCAAATTCTTCCCAAGAGAAGAATAACTATGCCACACTTTGCTTAGCACAGTATTGACATGTTGGCTTCATTTCCATAGAATTTCTCTTAGCCAGAAGAGCAATCATCCTGGTGTGTTTCGGCTTTTATGGCTGCTTGTCTCTTTCGGTCAAACTTCTCGAGAAACTAGCCTCATTTTTAGAGTTGCAGGAAGGTAAAGATGCTGCATTCTCCTCTATGCTTCATAACTGATACACACTTTGGGGTGCTTCAGGGCTCCTTTCAACTGGGTTCATTCTCAACCTTCCACCATCTGGTTCTCCCCAGGAGCCTGACTTCACTGTTCCTCCCTGGCATCCTATGTCTTAATGCTTTCTGGATGAAGCTGCAAGAAAGCAGAGTAAGAAGGAAATATTCTTTCCTTGTCTCCCTCCCTGTGAGGCCACTTCGGGCTGCCTTTATTCCAGATGTCACTAGGACTCGTTCTCATTCAGGTCCTCTCCTGTCTCTCCACTTTTAGCACTGAGGGTGCTAAGTTGCCTATGGTCATCTCTTAGGACTCCGTTCCCTTGCCTACACCTTTGTGGTCAGTAACTCCCGGAGCCATTGTCAGCTGAATGTGCCACCAGCTCACTGGAACCCGACAGTCATATCTATCAGCTGATCTGTAAGTGTTCTCTTGAAATCATACACTTAGCTGTGATCATCAGGCTGGCTGTGCTCCCCTCCTCTGTCACAAATGATCCCTTTCCTCGTCAGTACTGCTCAACTGAGTAAGAGAAAGTCTGTCTTACCCTTGGAAAATGACCTTCACCAACATCCCCTCCTTGTTTTCTACCAAATCTCATGTATAGGTAAGTCTTGGTGTGTTGATCAGGGTGGTTTCAAACTCCTGGGTTCATCTGGGAATATACCTCAGTGGTGAAACTCAGATAGCACTGGGTTCAATTCCTAGGACTGCATGAAATATCTGAACTCAAGTGTTACCCTGCCTCTGTCTCCTTAGTAGCCAGGACTAAAGGTAAATCCACTCTGTGCCTAGATCCCAGGTATTTCAAGATGGGATTCACATGGCTGATACTTAGAAAATATTAATTTCTTATTCTTTTTCCTTCATCTTACTCCATATCTTCCTCTAGCCCGCGGTCCTTTTGTCTCATTTTGGTTAACCCAGTGCCTTAAATTTCACTGAAGCTCATGGTGTAACACAGCGTGTAATTTGCTGTCGGATAATTTTCTCATCAGACGGAGTTGCTCAGGAGCTAATTTGGGCTGTATCCTCTCTTTCAGTCTTTTGTCTCAGTTGTAAAAAGCACATCGTATTGTTTTAACTTCTGCGTTTTTCCCCATGAGACTTTTCCTCCTTACTGAAAGTGAGACTTTGTGAAATATCACTCCACCCCCATAGCCATCAGCTACACGACGTGGGTACAAAACCCATTCTCCAATGAAAGCACCGGCACTGTTCTCTGCATGGAGAGACCTCGCTCTAATTGTGGTTTTTGTCTTCAAAGACACCTATTTTAAAGAACTTTTGAGAAAATCAGTGTAACTCTATTCTCCTCAGCTACCCAACCTTCTGAGTCTGGAGTCAAGGTCACACTAAGACAGGTGCACGGGGTGATGAACAGAACCAGTTCTTAAAGCAGCTGAGGTAAACAAGGAGGTTAAATCGGAAGAAGGAGAGCAACTATGAACATTACAGTACCCGACCATCAGCAAGATGGAGGGCTGTCGAGCATTGGAGTACAGGCTGGAGGTGGAAACAGAGCAGACTGCATGTCTCATGGTAGAAAGAAGACTATTTTCAAATAGAGCAGGCAGTGTTAAAATGGGAGGAAGCTAGAATCCAAGACCAATCCAAAAAGAAGTTGTTTGGACACAGGCACCACGTCTCTCTAAGGAAAGCTTTGGCCTGGTCTCACCAAGCCAAAGACCAAAGTGAGAAGTGGCTTTATCTTTGGGACTGTTACCTGTCTGAGCCCCAGAGTAACGTTCACTAAGAGGAAAGGGTTCCCTGTTGCCTTCATCATCTAAAACTCTTATAATGATAAAATGAGATACAGATATGAAAACAGCTGGTAAGACATAAGCAAGCATCTAGCAGACACTTAGCCATTGAACTAAGGCCACGTGCCCGAGCAGGCAGAGTGAGATTAACCCTGAGTTCTGTTTCTACTATGGATACATTAACTTGTAAGAAATTACACACATAAAATATAAGAGAAAAAGTAAGAAAAAACTCAGACTGTAAAGAGATCATTCTACAAATGGGTCCTCAGAATGAGAAGAAGCAGATCTTTAAACAGAGATGCTGGGCCCCAAATAGTCTCTTCTTTAGGTCCATTTAACTAAATGACGATCATAGTTTGGCTTTTTCCTTGAAGCTAAAACCTGACCATGGTGGCTTCCAGGCCTACCCAGTAGCCACCGCCTAAAAGGAATGAACCTTCTTTACCTAGTTCCATCTGAAAAATCAATGAGAGAAATTGTATTGGCATGGATCACATGTCCACTCTATGATCAGGGATGATACTCTTTGATTGACACTTCCTCACATTGGATAAGGAAAGAGGCTGTTCTTTATTCATAGAGTAAAAATTATTGAAAGGAACAAAAATAGATAACCACTACAGGGATCTAATTAACACTGCATCATTCATATATATGTATATATATATATATATATATATATATATATATATATGTCCATAAATACATATATATTTCCTTGTTCCTTTTAAAGAATATTTATTACTATTGCATGTGTACGATGAGTGGGTTGGTGGGTGCACATGTGTAGGTCAGAGGTCAGTTTTGTAGAGTTGGTTTCTATCCTTCCAGATTTATGTGTGTTCCAAAGATTGGACTCAGGCCTCTAGGTCTGCTGGCAAGTGTCTTTACCCACTGTGCCACCTAATCATCCACCCCTCCCCCCTTTTTGAGACTATCTCACTATGCAGTCTGTGCTTGTCTCAAAGTCATGATTGCCCTTCAGGTGGTGGGTGCTGGGATTAGAGACATGTACCATACCAGACCCAGCCCTCAACTACGTTTTTGAGACTAAGGCATCTGGGCCTTTCAGTATGGACTCACTCACCCCCCCCCCTTTGGAAGAATACCAAGAACAGGACTGGTAGTGAATTAATTAGGGTCCCGGCAAGGAACAGATGGTCTACTCCGAAGGATGCTTTAGAAAAAGAACTATTTAAAGACATGTAGGAAGGGTTAAGAGCAGATATAAAGGGTTGACAGATAGCCACAGACTACTGTCAGTGGGCAGTTATTTCTGTTCTTAGACCTGAAAGAACAAAGAATAGCTATGTGAACCCACTGAGTCATGTAGCCATAGAAGAAGACCAGCAGAGGAATGAGGAGGGTCTTCACTACAGGAATCCATGAGCTGCCAATAAGAGGTAAGGAGCTGGGAGAACAGTAGCCTTTATCTCCTCCTATATGCCTGTTTCATGCAGTACCTCTCTTTGGCCAATCCAAGCCAGAAATCAAACTTCTCAAACTTATCTTGATGAATTTCTGAACAGTTGTATCCTCATGGTTGGAAGCAATGGCAAAAAGGTAAAATGGGAGTCAAGGGAGGCTTTGCGTGGAGGATGTCAGCCAAGCACAGGGTATATCTATTCCCTTTCAGACCAAACCCCAAGCTTGTTTAGAGTCAGTTCTGTGAAATGGAACAGTTTAGAAAAGACAGAACTTGAAGACTAGAAGACGCTTAGGATCCCTTAGAGCAGAAATCCCAGGATGCTTTTCATCTAACCAGTGGGTTTGCTCTGGATGGCTAACACAGCATTAATGAAGAAAACCAACACAAGAGAATGATGAACAGAAAACCTTAAAAGGGAGCATAAGCATAACCTAATATGTTTCCTGTTGTCTAATAATGAATTTATCTATGCCTCTTCAAATTATATGAATCAAAGACTTATCTGAAAATCTAGCCTCTTCATTTTTCAGGTGAAGAATTTGTGCCTAGAAAAAGAATTCATGGTGAGAATTCTATCTGAATAGATACAAATGGACATTTATAAACTATAAAAGCGAATGAAAGGACCATTTTCTTGTCTCTGTCCATTCAGGTGTCCTTCCCATCTGAACAGATGGTCAATCAAAGAAACATAACCATTCTTTACTATTGAGGTCAATCTTCCCAGCCATCCTTTTACTCTGACCTGAACAGACATTGGGTTGAATTGGGAGGATAGTGTGTGTCTTATTTGGGGTTCCTAGTGGACTGTCTTTAAGTTGATTTGATTTATTTTTGATAGAACAGGGGCAGAGAGACTTCATTTTAACCCCATCTTAGAATCATGATCCTTCCATCATGAAGAAGCTAGAACGCTTATCTATCTCCTCTTTGCCTTTCTGACTTCAGGTCCTCTCCATCTGCACCGCTAAGACCCGCTCTTCTCTGCCATGTGTCAGGCTCAATGCCACCTCCGCATGGGTCCTCATGGCGTGGTTAGTGGGGAGACTAGATTTGCTGTAGTAAACAAGATAAACAGTGGAGATCTCATACTGGGAAACTGGGTCTAAGGGGTCTTCTGGAGCTTGTGTTCGCCAAGAAGCAGCTTCTGTGATTTACTGCACCATCATCCCCATCTGTTTCTGATCACACATGACTCTGCTCCACTACACCCCATGCCCGTCCTCAGAAAGAAGATGTACAGAGCCAATGGCTTGGTTTTGGGAGATGATCTATCATCGCTGTCCAGCTCAGAATGTATCCCAGAAGCCCCGCTTGGATCAAAGAGAGCTAGGCAGTGTAGTTTCTAGCTGGTTGGTCAAATACTTCTGTCAAAGTGGATAGAGGGTGAAAGAAGAGGCGAATGAACCAAAGGGAGGAAGGAGTAAATGGATAGAGTGAGCCACTGAGCAAGCTTCAGATCAATTTCACATATAGAGAGGCCTCCTTTGCCCTCTGTAAGGCCATAGCTCATCATCTGTCATATACTGGTTTCTTAATGTGGTTTTCGCCATCTAAGAGAACTGGGCTCATGATGTCAGGCACTACCTGCATGAAGAGCTAGCTGTTTCAGATGCTCCTACCACTATCTGTCTCTGCCACTTCTCTGCTCAGCAACAGGAAGGCATGGGGCTATAAACTGAGGTTTACTGGGCACCTGCTGGGTGTGGTACTACCTTGTTCTCTCCCTGCAGCTGCCCCACACATTCCGTACTATTGTTCATTTTCCATATGGGGAAGTAAAAAGTCATTGATGTCACTTTTCGAAGCTCTGCAGCTGGGAAGTGCCACATTCAGAATGCAATCATAAAGCTGTCTGCCTCCAAGGTTTATTGCTCCTTTCATCACAGTTCAAGTTCTCTGTAAAGAGTTTTGTAATGGGAAGTTTCGCAGAACTGAAACAACTGGGTAATTCGGAGTTGATGCATTGGTCAGGCTGGTAATTTGAATAAGATAGACAAGGCACAAAATTATAGACATCTCATCCATTGTGCTAATTTAATTTTCCAGGTGAGGGTACGCTTCGTTGTGAATTAGGAGTCTCCTTCTCCTGGGTCTATTTTAAGAAAGAACTAGAGAAAGCATATCCTTCCCTATGCCACCCTGCATCCCCCCCCACCACCACCGGTCCTCGTTTTCTTCCTCCCATGATTCCTTCTATGATTTTCTTTTGAGGAAAAGAAGCAGATTGAAAACTGTGGTTATATATGTACCCATTAAAATAGATGTTCTGCCTATAAAAATGAACTTGTGCCAGGCTCTAATAAATTACATTGTAATGTGCCAGCTTCCCAGTGTGCAGGGGAATCGTTGTGAGTCTCCTGATCACAGCAGCATGATTCTAAGCTATTCTGTCCTTAGCTCCTCATCTGGCCTAACCCAGGTCTTTCATACAGCAGGCAAGGTGCCTAATGGGAACATGTCTTGCCCTCAGGAAGACAAGTCTACATATCCAATCAGAGTCTAACCACTGCCATGCCCGATTTATTCAGTAGCTTATGTGCATTGAAGGTGCAACTGATTCAAAGGAGATTTGACTCTGAAATGAGGAGGGAAAGTATAGTCTGTGCTGAGTTTTCAAACAAGAGATAATCGGATGAGTTGGGTAGCATTATGGGCAGAGAGAACATAATATACGCAACCATGGAAAGATGAAACACAGCCTGTCTTCTAGAAACTATATGCAGATGAGGCACTTTGCAGTATTGCAGTATGAACTGATGCCATCAACTTAAAGACCCTGTTTGATGTGTGCTGGAGTTGGGGCTTCTGGGAGCTTAGTGAAGTTGGAGAGAGGCCTTAAGCAGGGGGAGATGGAGGAGGGATCCCTGATAGGAGGAACATGCTGTAGACATGACAAGCTCCATGTTTCTTGAGCTCACAGTACAAGATTCAGAACAAGGTAAGATGCTGCTGTAGAGGTGACAACTATGGAGGACCCTACATACGGACTTTACAGGGCAGAGGAATAGTTAACTACTAGTTTGGATTATGACCGGTGACATTACCAAGGGTAAATTGAATCATCTGAAGTACTTTTCTTGCAGGTTTTCATGTGACGATTTGTCTGAGACAGTCCTTAAAGCAATATACAGTAGTGAGCTCCCTACTCTAGAAGGCATCCTGGGTCATATTCCTGCCACCTCCATTGACCCCACTGTCTTCTGGAGCATGGGGAAGGTCTGTGATAAAGCATCTTTGCATCCTTTTTCATACCCGACACACAGGCTATGGGTCAGATCAATACTTATGAAATTGAAAAAAAAACTAGTGGTTTTCAACTAGGAAAAAGTTTGGCAATTTTGGAAAATATTTTTGATGTCATGCCTGGAGTCCTGGGCATTTAAAAGAATATCCTCCAGGGTGTTTCTAAACACCAGATTATGCACAGAGAGTTACTCAACAAAGGAAGAGCTTTCCAGAATGTCAATGGTGCCAAGGCTATGGGACTATAGCGTATCCTGGTTGAGTGTCGGGCCACTGGGTGGGCAGTTAGGGGTGCTCCATCTGGTCATGGTTCTGTAGGCATTTCCTGAGGTCTAGTCAAGTGTCTGGGTCTTCTGGCTGCTATTGCTTACTACTAGTCTGATGATCACATGCATTCTAGGCACACAGCGCTGAGTTGAATTTTCAACTCTCTCCTACCAGTGAGGGTCTGGGAAAACTCTTCTCTATGCTTTTGTTTTCTTGATTTCTTTCAGAGATAATGTTGTCTACTTCAGAAAAGTTATGAGGTGTTGAGGAAACCCATGCAAAGCAAGACACATAGCAAACAATATACAAGGGAAAATTAATAACCAGCATTGCCAGGATCCCATGACCACAACTAGAGAATCTAGTCTTGAAAATGGCCTCTAAGATACTTTCCATCTTCTTCATTTTTTCTTTCTGTTTACAAATAAAAACTTGTTCAGCTAGACAAGAGAAGTGACCAAGCGTGCGTGTCATCCAGGGTCCTCGGAGAAAGCACAGGATAGTTTAGACTGGGAAACTTGGAAAGGTTTATCTGAAGGGGTTCTAAAGGTATGAATACAGTTAGACAAAGCAACAAGAGGGCTCTTGTAATGTATACCTAGGCCTGGCAAGGCAGGGAGAGGGGCCATTATCAGACTTCAGAAACAGGCAACTCTGTGTAGCGGGTGTCTGCAAGAGAAGCAGTGAGCTTTGCCAATGGCAGGGGTGCCCATCAGGCCCCACTCTCTCCTCCCTCTTCTTGTGCCACATATTTTCCTGATGCTTATACTCTGGTTCTCTGGATCTAACAGGAAGTCAGAGGACAAAGCTCTAAATCACCTCTTCTGACATACAAGCAGGGGGAAAGTCTGAGGACATAGAAATTACCAATCCTAAAACAGGATTGTAGCAAGTCACCTGAGGAGTTGGGAACCATGGTCTTCCATCAGAGTCCACATATTAATACTTTATTTCTTTGCAGAAGACAGTGCGATCCACACATATCTGGTTATACCACATTCAGCTCATCTTCCCAACCACAGCCTGATTCTAGATGTAACGTTCCTCCATTCTGATAAAAGCACACGACTAAGAAGTGATGTAAGGGCTGTTCATGTTGCCAGGTAGAAATGTCTCAGCCTTACCTGGAAATCAGTATGGTTGGATGGAACCAGGGCGATTGGAGCCTCAGTTCTGGCTTTGCTACTTGCTGGCTTTGTGATCAGGGACTCTCAACCTGTACATTAGGATATACAATACACATATAATAGCACTCTCTAGTTTACGGACATGTTTGTAGGTTCTATGCAATTGGTAGAAATCTGGTGCTCACTAACATTGCTGTCGATTTCTTATTGATCTGATGACCCTCTCCTGAGTCCCAAGCATGTGCTGGACCTTGAAGTTAAATCAATTCAACCAAAGCAAGATCCATAACTCTAAGGAAATTCCAATAAAGAATAGGGTTACTTTCAGGCGTTGTTAGGATGGCTTTAAAGGTCATGTTGACCTCTTGAAATGGAAGGCAGAGTTTGTGTATGTATTGGTCTGTGCATGCATTTTTCAAGAAGGATTCATTAGATTCTCTAGGATATCAGTAGCTTTTAGAGGAGAATCCTTGAGATGGGCAAGTTATAAATGAACTCAGTAAAACAGTTCTTCAAACCGAAGTATTCAGTTTGGAGAAAACACAATTGGAAGAGGTCCCATAGGTCCACTTCTGTAGCCCTACATGGATGTATCTGCGTTAAGGACAGAAGTTTCAGAAGGAGATATTGGTTCTGTGAAGACACTTAACTTTCTGATCCTCACAAGTCTGAGAGTCGATGTGGAGATGTCAGCACTTAAGGAGCCAATCAAAAATCTGCCGGTCCGATGTGCTGGAATGGGTGCCCTGTGAGGTCACATTATGTTTTGAGATTTTATTCTCTTACCAGGAGAGTGTGTGAAGATGCCTGCAATGAAGGCATGGTGGAGTAAGAAGTGTGTGTTTGTGTGTGCCTGTGCTTGCTCTTAGTGTGTGTGTGTGTGTGTGTGTGTGGTAGCATCATCGCACAACTGAGATGCTGTTGTAAGCTGTGGGGAGGATGCATGGATGACTACCTGGGACACGAGACAGAGGAGATTTTACATTTTGAAACATGTTGCTGATCTAAAGGTGTGTACATCTTCAATAGCTGCTTCAACAAACACATGTGGATATCGTTAGACACTTAGGCATCATTCTGATAGCTTCAACTGTCACCAAGACTAGGGAACAGGGAAAGTTTTCCTCTGGAGTTCTCTTAAGGTCTAGTTAGGGCCAATGATATATGCTACCTTTTAAATTTTCTTAACCTATGAAATCCCAAAGAGAAGGTGACATTGATTTTCCATTCATCAGGTACTTATTGAGCACATATGTAGACAAAACTGAATATACATCATAGATACAGTGTAGTTAAAGGGAAGGAGGAAGTTAGCTCTCATTGGATTGGAGGCATCTAATGTACTTAATCAGAAAACCAATTTCACAAGAGGATATCATATTCATTTTGCATTTACAGAACTGGGTTAACACAACTTGTCTAAAGAGTTGAAGATGTGACTACTGGGATTTCTGACTTGGATTGAGTAAAAAATATTTCAAAGTATGCTGTCTTTTGAGTTCCTATTTTCTGGCATTGCATTGTGTGGGGCACACCCATAAGAAGACACATCCTCAGATTTTTGCCCAGTGCAGCCCTATGGTGGGGGGGTAGACTGTGGAAGAGTCAGTCAGTGCTCGAGTTTTGGGACTGATATTTGACCTGACCCTGGAAAGTGTATAGAACACATGAGCTCAAAGCCAGAAGAGTAGAATAGGAAATTCTAAGCCAAGGCTGGCAAGGAAAACCTGAAAACAACAGTGCCTGTCTCAGTGTGGGGAAGGTTAAGGCCAGTCTCCTGAATATGGGAATGGCAGTACGATCTAAGCCTGGTAGAGCAGATGGGAAGGGATTGTGAGAAATATTACATGTGTTGACTTTAATAAGGACTTTAATGTCATTAGGAAGCCTGGGAAGGGAGGTATTTATCTGCCATCATCCATTTGTGTTTTACAGAGAGCAATTTCCTAAGCTCTGTTGCAGAAGAGTGAACAGGGGAGTTTCCCCATCTCTTTCCATAAGCCTTCATCTTTCCCCACAGCACACCCATTGGCCCTTTCGGCACCTCAGCGTGTCTCCGCATAAATCAGGAGAAAATGCCAGGTTCCAACATGACTCTCTTGTTGCCATAAATCTCCGTGTGAGTGGAGTGAATGGGGGATTTCAGGAATTATATGACAAAATTGTCTTGGCCTTTCTCATATACAAAGCAATTGTTATTTGTGTATCTCATAATACAATTTATGGTTCTTCTGGCTGAGGGGGGAGTTTCTCATACTCACTGCTGCTAAATTATGGGCTTTCACATCTCTGAGATTTCCTTATGCTCCATGCCTGTTCTTTCTGTTGCTACTGACTTTACTTGTATCTGCATAATAAGCTAAGGCACGTAGGGCATGAGGGCCAGAACGTCAGGACTTTTCATTTAGAAGGCAAAGCCAATATGAAGTTTGATTTCAGGTCAGTTGACCTGGCTGGCTCTTCCAGAAGGATGGGAACTCTTCTAATGGTGCCTCAGGACCCCTTTATACAACACTGGTGTAGGAGGTCTTTCTGTTTATGTGTTGCTTTTATTGGTTGAATAAAGAAACTGCCTTGGCCTTTGATAGAGTAGAACTTAGGTAGGCATAGAAAAGACAGAACTGAATGCTGGGAAGTAGGACAGACAGGCAGACACCATGGAGCTCCTGCCTGAGATGGACGCTGGTTAGAATCTTGCCGGTAAGGCAGAGTCATGTGGCAATACGCAGATTTAATAGAAATGGGTTAAATCAAGACTTAAGAGTTAGCCAATAGTAAGTTAGAGCTAATAAGCCAGGCAGTGTTTAAATGAATACAGTTTCTATGTGATTATTTCGGGTGTAAACTAGCCAGGCAGCCAGGACAGAACAAAGGGCCCACATTCCATGTAACATAACACACACTGGTTTACTACAGGGGAGGTCAGTAACACCTGCTCAAGTAATAATGGATGGTATTCATGCTATCACAGCATAGAGAGTGCCTATAGATTTGCTTTGGCATTATCCTCTAGTGCTGCTTGATTTTTAACCATGCTGTCTTTTTCTTAAGCAACAGATACAGTCTTATAATTCAAGATCTCCAGCTCTTGTCTAGTGCTTCATAGAGAGAGTAGAAACCATACAAGTTTGTAGACAGGCATCTCTTTTCCAATTTGGCCCTGGCTTAACTTTTTATTAATTGTATGTCCTTCAGCAAGTAACTGTAGACTTTTGCTCCTTGTCTCCTTATCTGTTTAATGGAGAAGGCAGTAACTTCTGGCTTAGCCTAGTTGTAAAAATAACTCTCATGTTGCATATGAAAGCATTTTGCTCAATGCCTGATACTTTTTTTTTAGATGCCTAGTGAATGCTGAATGAATGAATGAATGAATCAACCAGAATTACAAACTGCTTTTAGTTTACTAAAGGAAAATATGTTAGGACACCTAAGCCCCAGACCCAATGTCCCAGCAAGATGAAATGTCTCTATCCACAAGGACAGTGAACAGGCAGTACAAACAGGCAGCCTCATCACCCCGAGTTCTTCTTCCTTCTGCCTATTGCTCAGCTACTCTGCAGGGCAACGTCTTCTAAACAGTAGAAGTTGCCTTGCCATGGTCAAGTTCACTTTGTACCATATAATAAAGAAGAGAATGTAAAGAGCTTTTGCTTTTGTGGGAGAAGTAGAATGCTTGGACATCTTTTCCACTGGAGTGGAGCTTGGTCTCAGGACCACATGAACAGCCCCTTATCATTAGGTACAATTCCCCTTCATTTCTAGGTACTGTCCCATTACTGCTAGGGACTGCTGCCTACCTGTCCTACCTCCTCTCTATACCGAAAGCTGCCCGGGAATCTGGTGCTCACTTTTCTGATTGTTATTTTGAGCTCAACATTGGCCCTGGTTAATTGAAGATCGTAATCCCTGGAAAGGATGCTAAGTCAGCCTACAGTCTAGCTTGCGATGAATCCTACAGCAGAGTATGTCAAGAGAAGCCTGGGTCCTCCCTTCACGCATCACAAAGTTGCTCAGAGGGTCATGGCAGTCAAGCAACTTTCCCATTACTGCCTTCATGATGAACTTACGAGTAACATTTATCCACTCTATTGCCCCAGCTGCGCAAAGAGAGATGGTGGGGGTGTGGCGCTCTAAATATTATTTTACACATGAGAAAGCTGAGGTTCCAGATGGCATAAGGACTTGCCCAGAGTCCCCTGAAGTGGAACAATATCACGGAGCTCACTATGCGGTTCTCCAAACTCACTGTGTTCTTCTCACAACTTCTTGGTAGGCCTGTGTGAGCACATTCACATGGAGAAGCATCCTCAGAACTGTGCCCAGCACACTGGGGAGGGTGGACCACGATACACATAATGGCAGACTGGAGTGATTTGCTCTTCGTAATTTCTCTCTAGCCTCACATCCATGATCTCATTTCGTCTTGAAAGAGCTGTTGGAGGCACTGTTGTGACTAATATCCTCTTTCACAGATAAGGAAACAGGCTCAAGAAAGGATAAAGGGTGATGCTCTGTCAATCCCCGAGGTGGTAGAACCCAGGCTCAGCTATTAGGGTCCTGGCCCTGCAGGGCCACCCCTAAACCAACAAAGTGATGCAGTCCAAACACTCCCTCCCTTCCTACAGGCTGCCTCCATCTCTAGAGCCAGGTTTTATCATTACTGGGCTGATGCTGAATGCCCAGACTTGCACTTGAGTCCCAAGCTTGGAAAAGCTGTCGTATATGTTAATTATAGCCACTTGATAATCCTGGGTGATGGGAGGGAGCTGGACCTATATCAAGCCTAAGGGTCTTGAAGGAAGGGATTGCTGGGCAGCCATGAATATTCATTGTTATGCTAAACCACGGACTGCATTTCCCTTCTTCATTGACTATAATGAGATGCTCTCTGCAGCCTCCCTGGCTTTAAAGCAGCTAGTGGGAGTATGAAAGCATGGGAGCGTGGATGAGCCTTTGCTGGGGTTTCCTCCTGCCGTCACATGGGGATTCCCAACAGCCCAGATAAATCACTGAAGAAATGAGAATCTGTCAGTACCTTCTTGAAAACTGGCAAGTGGCTCTCCACCAAGTCCTCTCTCCCTCAGCTAGTGGCGTATCCACCTGACATTGTGGGCTCACTGCCTCCCTTTGCCTCAGTTTCCAGAGTGGAGGTGAGAAAGGGGAAGACATTTCCAGGATGGGGCTCTGCTATTTGAATGAGATCTCTGAAACAGTGGCTAGTGTTCCTTAGGGTCCATTACCAAGGCAGAACCCCAGAATTGACTCTGGCCCCACAGAATCAGAATCTGTCCAGTGACAAGATCTCCAGGGGATTTGTTTCAGGATAACTTCCAGAAACATCAGGCTAGGGGACAGGTTCTTAGCTGTCATCTGCTCTTCTTTGTCCTTGTGACTGTCGACAGAGCTTATAACCTCACTAGACCCACTCCTGCCTTTTCTAGGGGATGAGAAGCTAAAGTATGGCTATTCCAGAGTCTGTTTCAGGGAGGTAACATCCTCACAAATGAAGAGTAATAAAATGCAAAGTGCACATCTTCCTTGAAATTTCTATAAAGTCCTCTCTTTTTTTTTGTGCAACGAATTAGGCAATAAGTTGTCTGCACTGTGGTCCTCAATGATCAGAGACATGGAATTCTGGACTCAGGACCTTGCTCCCTCTCTGCAACCTGACTAACAGGCTCAGTGTTCAGAGAGGTTTCATTATAGTCCTCCATAATGCTGGAGTGGTTGAGGAAGGGGTTCCCTATATTACACATAAGAATTCTGAAGGAAGGGGTTGGTAGACAACTGCGAATATTCATTGATATGCTAAACTATGGGTTATTTTTTTCTTTAAATTCTTCAAGTGCTGAGTGTACACTTAGACTCTCCTGCAGTTTTACTTGCTTCTGTATCAACCCAACATTTCTCCTTATTACTGACATGGAAGCGGACTTCTGTAGATAATGATTATATCTCAAACTGTTACAATACCATGTTAGATTCTCATATAGTTGACAAGAATTTCTCAGGACCCGTTTTGGAGCTGCTGGTTGCTTCTTTCTTTTGGCCCATGTACTTTCCAGATGTCGTGGGACTGAGCCATAAAGGATCACAGCTTAGCCAAAGGCTAGACTTGAGTGGGAAAGCAAGAAAGAAGCCCCCCCCCCCTTCTGTGCACACAGGTGTGTTCTTGGCTTCTCCTTCCCACATCTGTGCAAGGGGATAATGATGTGCAAGGGGCCTGAGGAGACGAGCACACATGTACACTGTTTCCTTCCTGGAGAGATTGGGTTTGAGGCAACAACATGGATCTGCCTTTGTTGTCAATCAGGGCACTGAATTGTCCTGGAAGAATGTAGAGCTCAAAGCTGAGACCTTGGAGACAAGGACAAGGCTGAGAGATGAAGGCAGAGATAGAGAGGAGGTTGGGTAGAAGTGAGACATTTTAGAAGAACGAATACCCTCAACTGTGTTAATTATCCTCTGTGGTAGACTTCAGTCAGGGCAGGCCTGAAGCTGGCTGCTGGGGTGGAGGTCTCAGGCTTAGATTTTAACTTCCTAAGAGGAGGAGAGATTTAGTCTCCCAGGGGGTGCTAAATGAATGAGAAAGAACATATTTATCTGAGTGGAGCAAGCCTCAATCTTCATATCTGTGAAGGGAATGTTTAAGTATTCTCCATAATGGTATTGGCATTGGGACCTTTGGGAGGTGAGAGGACATGGGGGTAGAGTCCCTGTGAATGGGATGAGGAGAGTAATATGATAAAGAGACCCCAGCTCTGTCTCTACCTTGTGAAGATATAAGAGAAGACAGACCCATGTGGACCAAAGCGAGCGAGGGTCTTCATTAGAACCTACCACCCCAGCACCAGCTCTCACTCAGGCTTTTAGTCCAGAAAGTGTGACGATTTTTGTTTGTCTTGTTTTTTAAAAGCTATCCAGTCAGTAGTAATTTGTTACAGTATCCCAAAGTGACTAAGATGTTAACCTATGAGAAATTTGTTTGAATAACACTATAAAGTGATCAGACTAGCGGGTTCACTGAACATGTTTGGCCTAGCACTGAGCAAGCAATGGCGAGGAACGGGATAGAAGGGATTAGGGACTCCAGACACTAGTCTACCTAGAGGCTGGTAACGAAGGGCCACTGAGAAGCTGGGGAATAAGACCCAATTTCTTAGCCAAGGGCCTGGCTGGGATGTGTTAGCATGCCAGCAACAACCTTTAAAATGTGTAGGTGTTTCAGTGCAGGATGCTGTTAGGCTCACAGTCTTTAAGTTACCAAAGCACTCCAAAAGCCCTAAGGGTGGGCTGATGACCTGAAATCTCCCCAGGCCTCTTCCATCCTCTCTTCTTCAGCTCCTTTTGCACTCTGGTTCCTCTCTTCATCCATGCTAACTGGGTCCCCAGTGCTCACTGCAGTTGATGTTTCCCATGGTCCACAGACCTGCAGCTCTAACTCAGCACTCCCCTCTCTGCTGAGCATGGTTTTGATACCATCTTCTGCTCTAACAAGAGTGGTGCCAGTGAAGAGGTTCCAGCCGGTCCTAACAGGCATGACTAGTCATATCATCGTCAGGGACTTTTGCCACACCTCATCCTACCCTAGCACCCAGACAGTTGCAGAAATCGCTACAACGGGCTCCTTCCTCCATGGCTACACTCCATATATAGCATTGCACAGACTGAGTATCTGCCTGCCGTATTTATATATGCCTCCTATACATATTGACCAATCACTAGCTACATGCCCAACTCAATTTTAAGTGTAGGAATCCCAAACTAAATAAGACAGGGTTTCTGTTCTCCTGAAGCTTCTGCTATGATTGGGCAGCTCACAATGTGGCAGTTAAAAATGATAATACCAAATAGGGACCATGAAAACTAACAATACAATGGAATAGGGGTGAGAGCAAGAGGCTATTTGTGTTTGATGTTACCTGGGCCATTGCTTAAACAAGAAGGAGCAGCCACGTAAATGTGTAGACTGAACACTGCTTAGGCAGAGGAAAGAGGTGGTACCCGGTCCCCAGGTGGGAACAAACCCATCATGTCACATAAGAGCAAGGAGTTCAACATGACTGGATCATAAAGACCTAGTTCAGAGCCCAGGGAATGAGGTAGGGTTGGAGGCTGGAAGACTCTGGGCATGATGGGGTTTGAGGTCCTTACAGAGTGTTTAGAGAGGTAGGAGGCAGGAGATGCTCTATACCTTTCAAAGAATAGGTCATAGTGGGGTGAAGAAGCAGAAAAGAACCAGAAGTTGGGACGTAAGTCAGAGTTACAGGGAAGAACCAATCACATCCTGAACTGCAGGTAGATCAATCAGAATGTGGCCTGAGTGAAGCATTTGCTGAGTCCTGGCCTCCAGTCCATGAAGACTCACTGGAAACCACTTGGCCAGTATATGCAGTGGCTGTGTGAGACCTCCTATCCTAATGGAGGATATCTGTTACAGACCTGTCCTTTTTGGGATAGTCTACCTTCAGGGCAGGTCTTCAGGCAACATGCTCAATTTCTAGATGAGGACATCAAGGGTTCGAATGGTTGATTGACATTCCTATCACACTTTCAAACTGATACGAAGCCTGCATTCCAAGCAGGTTTTCTGAGAAATGAACCCATGCTTTTATGATCTTTTTTCAGATCGGGTTTCTGCCTCTGCAAAAGCCATGACCTTCTTTAAGCAATCCGCTCCAAGTTAAGTGAGCTTGTTGGGCATTGTCCCCAGCATGGAACCCAAGCTAGCGAGTTTCCCAAGAGGGACATTCTTAGGACTGCTTTTCGTGTACCTAGATTGTTTTTCTAATCATTACCCTTGACTCTCACTCTTCAACTTCTTCGTTCTTATTATTTAACCACTTTGGGACTTGCTTTCTTCATCTGTGAAATGGGATCTGCTAGAATCACATAAATACAAAAGTGGTGAATCTCACTTTTAACTAGTATTGAGGAAAGGACTTTGTCTTTTTTCTGGCATTGACCAGCACCACTAAGTTTTGTGCAATGATCTCAAATGGGAACAGATTTCCCTAAATAATACCCATAATCATACTCAATATTTATGGACCACTAGGCAAAGAACGTGACCGAGTTTCCATTATTCGTTTGTGGCGTTAATCTTCACAGGAACCCCAGGAGATAGCTGTTGGGATTATGTTTCCCATTTTGCAGATATAGCAAGGACACCGATTAGGGTCACATCATTCACCAAAGATTACATGGATGGAGAGCAGAGCCGAGAGCCAAATTCCATCCCTGTGTCTGCAGAGCCAAAGGGCAGCTGTAGACCACTGGCGTCCCCTGTCCCGTGTGGTGAGGAGAGCTGCGATGTTCAGCTTGGCTGCTTTGGTAACTATCCTCAGCAGCTGACATCAGTCAGCATCAGGCCTGAAGCTGGTGGCAGGGGAGTGGCTCTCAATTAGGCGTGGAGTTTAACTTTTAGAGAAGAAACAAGAAATAGGCTCTCAGAAGTTGCTAAGTGAATGAAATTGAAATTGCCAGAAATGACTTGCCTTAGGGGAGACAGACTTCTCACTTCCCAGGTCACAGAAATTTTGTTTTTTCTCTCTGGCAGAGTGCTGACCCAGCAGAAGCCACACAGTCTGACAGTTGCCTCGAGTGGAAACTTTAAAGTGTCTTAGAAATTTGAAGCAAATACAGAGGGAAGGATTTCTGGTTGTAGAGTGAGACAGTAGCATGGTGTCCTCTGTCACAAGAGGGCGCTATATGGTCCTGTAAGCATGAGTCTCAGAGTTAGGCTGATGTGGGTTCATATCCTGCCTTCATCCTCTTTTTTATTTATTTATCTATCTATCTATCTATCTATCTATCTATCTATCTATCTATCTATCTATCTATTTAAGATTTCTGCCTTCTCCCCGCCACCACCTCCCATTTCCCTCCCCCTCCCCTATCAAGTCCCCCTCCCTCATCATCCCTAAGAGTAATCCGGGTTCCCTGCCCTATGGGAAGTCCAAGGACCACCCAGCTCCATCCAGGCCTAGTAAGGTGAGCATCCAAACTGCCTAGGCTCCCACAAAGCCAGTACGTGCAGTAGGATCAAAAACCCATTGCCATTGTTCTTGAGTTCTCAGTAGTCCTCATTGTCTATTCTGTTCAGCAAGTCCGGTTTTATCCCATGCTTTTTCAGACCCAGGCCAGCTGGCCTTGGTGAGTTCCTGATAGAACATCTCCATTGTATCAGTGTGTGGGTGCACCCCTCGCGGTCCTGAGTTCCTTGCTCGTGCTCTGTCTCCTGCTCTTGATTTGGACCTTGAGATTTCAGTCCGGTGCTCCAATGTGGGTCTTTGTCTCTGTCTCCTTTCATCACCTAAATGTTTTTCTTTGGGTTCACCTTCTTAATTAGCTTGTCTAGGATCACGCATAATAGGCTCAACATCCCCTATTCATGGCTAGAAACCAAATATGAGTGAGTACATCCCATGTTCCTCTTTTTGGGTCTGGCTCACCTCACTCAGGATAGTGTTTTCTATTTCCGTCCATTTGCCTGCAAAATTCAGGAAGTCATTCATCCTCATGGTCTTGATCAAGTTGGCTGCTTCATTCTGTGTGAAGAAACAGCATTCATACTGATGGAAAGTATCACTGAGAACATTATACCAGATCACGTTAGCACATTGTGGCTGAGCTCATGCTCCGTCTTGGAGGTGATGCACACAATATCTTAGAAGGTTCTGGAATATGATAAGTCTATTTTAATGCTATCAACACTGGCAGAGCACAGCTTGGCTTTTTCTAGTCCACACATTCCAGAATGATAGATTTAGAACAGCTCCTCAAATGTCTGCTTCTAGGTGTTTTATTTACATTATTTTCAGGTTCTGGGCCAGGGAAACATTGGTTGCTAACATGCCTGCTGGACAAGCACAAAGATTGAATTCATATTTTCCCTCAACATGCGCAAGTAAAAAGCCAAAGTGGTGACACCTATCACCCAGTGGCTGGACTGGTGAAGGAGGGGAGGCAGATGCTTCTGGAAACTCATTGGCCAGTCAGCATAGCTCAACCAATGAGATCCTGTCTTAATTAAAGATGGGAAGTGACCCACGAAAAACACCCAAAGTTGACTTTGGGCCTTCATATAAACATGCAACTTATTCCATATTAACAAGGACACACATATAACACATGCACACAACGTATACTAAACCACATAAAAATGATTCTCAGATATCTTAGTCACCAAATAATCTGTTTTTATAGTGAGATGCCATGATCTATGTCCCACAAGGATGGAAACTAAGAAGACAGTCTCAGACATGGCAACTGTGCAGACTGTGTTGTTGTGCCATGATACTAGGTCTGTAAAACTAGACACATGCCTACCCTGTGTCCGTGACATTGCCATTTCCAAAGAGTAGGTAAACATGTGTCTAGAAAAGGTTTTAACCAAAATATTCATTGTAGGCATTTTCATTCTAACCACAGCCTGGGAGCAGTCCATCAACATGAGAATGGAAGAGAAATGTAAAAATAAATACATCTCAAAAGTGAAAATTATTGAAAATAAAGGGAAATTGTGATAGTTAAGATAAATATTACCTCAGCTACATCAGGACTCACTGTGAATGTCAACATTCTAAACTAGAAGACAGATTGCCCAGGGTGGGTCGATGAAGCATGATTAATAAAAACTCAGGGTTGGAAATTGGGGTTCAATTTGAAGATCCAAAAAGCAAAACAGCCAGCCATTGGCTCTTGCCTCAACCTCAGTCTGAAATGGTGATCTTGCCTCCAGGAATCTCAGAATGAGATTGCGTGTGAGAGCTGTCTTTGCCTGTTTTATATTCTTCTCTAGGGCTGGGATTAAGGCATGTACCACTGTCATTAAAGGCATGCACCACCCAGTTTCTATGGCAACTACTGTGGCTACTGGGATTAAAGGTGTATGTCATTATGGCTCCTGAGATTAAAGGTATGTGTCACTGTGGCTACTGGGACTAAAGGTGTGTGTCATATGAAATTAAAGGTGTGTGTTACCATAATCTAGTCTGTAAGGCTGACCAGTGGGACTGATTCACTCTCAGATCTTTAGGCAGGCTTTATTTATTAAGACTGTTGAAATGCCACTACACGTCAAAACCAAGATCCAACTATATGTTGACTACAAGAAACTCATTTTAAATATAAACAGAAGTTGAATTAAAAACTAAACAGAGAAAAATGCATCATGCTGACAATGCTCCAAAGGAAGTATGGTCACTAGATTAATTTCATATAGAACAGATTCAGAGGAGGGACATTTTCCAGCATTGAGAAGAGCAGTGTATAAAGATACTGGGATCACTTCTTCCAGAAGACTTCACAGTCTGTAATATTTGTGCACCTAGCAGCAGATTATTAAACTAGGTAGGAAAAACCTTATGGAGCTATGAGAAGCATATGAAAGCAGTTCGTGGAAACTTCAGTGCTCCTCCATTAGAGACAGAGCCAGCAGACAAGGACAGATTGGACTTGGCAATACCTTTAATCCTGAGAATGTAACTGACATCTGTGAACTAATTCATCCAACAACAGCAAAATATACCTTTGCCAGCTCCCAAGGGATGTTTAGGAACATAAATGACATGTCAGACCTTAAACATAGCTGTATGAGCTTTAAATAATAAAAATGCACAAGGTTCCTTTCAGATCATCATGGAAATCAACCAGAAGTCAAGAATAGGAAACTAACCTCAAGTTTCCCAAACTTGCTAACATTGAACAGAATGTGTCTAAGGAATATACAGATCGAGGGATAAATATCAAATTAGATAAAAGAGGATGAAAACACAACTTTATCATAATTGTGGGATGAAGCAAAGGCAGGGCATGAGGGACATTCATGGTATTGAATGTGTGTGCTGGAAAAGAAAAGGATCCGGAATCATCATTTCTCAACTTAGGGAACTAGAAAAGGAAAAACAATAAGGCCAAGCTAGACAGAGGAAGAGCAACAAAAACTAAAGCAGATGTCAGGGGAAGTCAGAACAGGAAGTTGGTAGGGGAAATTAGTGAAGACACCACACTGGTAGTGGTTGCTACTGGGCCTTAATGAGACTTCATAGCACTAGGCCCTTGCTCACTTGTTCTCCAACCATGTGAAAACACAGTGTCACCCTCCTTTAATCGCTGTCTCTTATACCATGCAACATGCAGCAACAGAATGGAAGCAGGGAGCCCTCCCCAGACACCGATGTTGATGTCTTAATCTTGGATTCTCCAGGCTACCAGGCTGTAAGAAATTAATTTCCCTTTGTTACAAATGACCTAGACTGTGACACTTCATTATAGTAGAATAAACTACTAAGACAACTGAAAGATCAAATGCTGGTCACTGTAAAGAGCCATGGGAAATCCCATTCATTCCTTGTAGGATGCAAAATGATACAGCCATTGTGGAAAACAGTTGACAGAATTTTTTTTCTGTTTGTTTTTGTTTTGTTTTATAGAAATACTCATGTTGTATAATCCAGGACTTGTGTGTCTTGGTTGATGTGGGATTTCTCTCTGTATGCTGTGATTATCATTAATGAATAAAGAAACTGCTTTAGACCTATAGCAGGACAGAACTTAGTTGGGTGGGAAAAACTAAACTGAATGCTGGGAGGAAGAAGGTGGAGTCAGAGAGTAGCCCCACTGGACACAGACACTGGAACTTTACCCAGTAAGCCACAGCCTCGTGGTGATACACAGATTACTAGAAATGGGTTAAATTAAGATGTAAAAGCTAGCCAATAAAAAGTTAGAGCTAATAGGCCAAGAAATGATTTAAATAATATAGTTTCTGCGTGGTTGTTTCAGGGCTGAGCAGCCAGGAACTAACAAGCAGGCTCCTTTCAACACTTGGTATTTGTACAAAGGTGTTGAAAAAGATTTTGTGCAAAAAAAAAAATTGTAAGAGCTTTATTGTAATTTCTAAACCTGGAGCAAACTGAATGTCCTCCTAGATGAATAGCGTACAGTATATCCAGAAACTGTATTGCTACTCAAAAGACAAACTATCAAACCATGAGACCCCATCAAAGACATACAGATGAAAATAACCAAAAGAAAGAGACCAAATTAAAAAGGCTACGTGTGATGTCATTCCAGTCTCCTGACATTCTAGAAAACAGAGAACTAGGAAGTCAATAAAAAGATCAGTGTTTGCCAAGGAAAGAGACAAAACGAGTATGTAGAGGTAGGACTTGAACCTAGCTATTCTGGTTCCCAAATTTGTGACTCTATTATTTAAAGCCACAGAATGGAAGGGCTACTGTACCTGGAGTTCAGAAGATGTTCAGTTCAGTGAATAGATTATATATGAAACTAGAAAGGAGTACAGTGTTACAGTGCACAGAACAGACAAGTCAGCCCTGCTGAAAACTGTAGCGTTCTTGTGATTATTGCACACCAGTGTGAGTTCCCTGACTTTCAAGTGCAGTAGTGTACAGGGAACGTCAGTAATGGGCACTGTGCCTGGAAGGACAGAGGGTACTGGGAAATCTCAGTGTCTTTGTCTCAATAATGTTGTGAATCTAAAACTATTATAAAAATATAAAATGCATTTTAAAAACCATGGAACAAGAGTGACCTCTGATGTGGTTAGAGGTATAAATAGGAATTGGTTTGAGAAAGATTTCTGTAATATGAAACATTAAAGAAACTGGGTAATTCAAGTATATGAATTTGTCAACAGCTTTTAACTCTAAATGAGGAAAAAAAGGCCTGGAAACAAATGTCAAACTCTAGTTAATGATATATGCTCAAAGGTTTTGAAGGCATGTGCTGATGTCTGCCCTTCCCTTTAAAATGGGCTAATTGGTGGCTCTAAAGATAGACATATGAGTAGACACACAATAAATCAATAAAAGTAGAATTGTGAATATGTGGGTGTTCAGTTAAAATTTTTTCTATGGATCTGAACTTTTTTGTTGAAGGAAAGAAAAACCAACTCCTTGGACAATTTCCCTCCATCTACCTGAAGAAGAAATTCTAAAGGTCATACTGAAAGCCTGAAACACACGGACTGTTTCAAAGGGTGAACTTTCAGATTTCTTGTAGTGCCTTAAGCTTTCAAGCCCCAAATGCAATTTAGCAGAGAAATGAAATTAGAAGTTCACAGTCCTTCATCCCAATGCCTCTAGAGAGTGGTGTCAGAATTTGTTGCTTTGCGGTTCCATTGGTAGACAGACATGGTCCTCGTAAGCCTGGTGATTTGGGTCCCTTATTATTCATTCTGTCAGTGTGAAGATAGTGAAGGTGAACTTCTCACCTAATGGGCATCTGTCCCCCATCCCCAAATTTCACACTCTGTGGGCTCAGGAGACCACTGTTCAGCTGGGGAAAGATACCTACCGTTGGCAGACAAGCAGTCAGAACATTCTTTAGCTTCAAGGAGGAAATTCATGCTGTAATATGTATCAAGTCTTTCTCTGTCCTGCCAGCCAGCTCCCAAATGATGACATGGAGACCTATTATTAATTATCGAAGTTTATCCTTAAGGTTAACCTTGTTTTCAACTAGTTCTTATAACTTAACACATATTTTTATTAATTTACATTTAACTAGGTGGCTTACAGTTTCAAATATTTAGTCCATTATCATCATGGTGGGACATTGTGGCATGCAGGTAGACAAGGTGCTGGAGAAGGAGCTGAGAATTCTACATCTTGCAGGTAACAGGAAGTGAACTGAGACACTGGGTGTGGTTTGAGCATTTATGACACACCTCCTCCAACAAGGCCACACCTCCTAATAACGCCACTCCCTTTGGGGCCATCGTAGCACAAATTCTAATTGATCTTAATAATAAAAACACAGAGCTAGATGTTGAGGCAAATGCCAAAAGATAAAGATCAGATAAGAAAGGAGCCAGCCAAATAGACAGAATTTTTACCTCCCAAGTACTGGCATTAAAGGTGTGAACCAGCACTGCTTTGCTGTTTCTCTTCTAGAATGATTCAATCTCATCTAGCCCAGGGTGACGTTGAACTCACAGAGATCTGTCTGCCTCTACCTCTGGAGTACTAGGATTAAAGGTATGTGTCACCACCTCAATGGCTAACTAGTGGCTTAGCTCTGCACTCCAGACAAGCTTCATTTGTTAGAGCACAAAGAAAATATCATCACAGGCCATTTTGTTTTCAAACCACACGAACATTAGGTGTGGACTCGTGGAAGGAAGTGAGATTGGGACCTTGTAGGTGGAAGTTAGGGACTGGTAGGAGGAAGTTAGGTTTAGGGTGTTATACCCTTTAGGTGGCTATTGTGACCTCCTTGGGGACCTTGTTCCTTCCTCCTTCTACCTTCAAGAAGTAAGCAGCTTCCTTCCACCATGTTTTCTCCATGCTGTGCTGTTTCTATAGATTCAAAGAGACAAGGTCAACCAACCAGGTGTTGAAACACTACACACAATGAGTCAGATACAAACCGTTCCCTCCTTTGAAATTGTTCTTCTCGGTCATTTGTTACTGTAATAGAAAGCTGAGTAGCACATATGCCCTTATCCCAGCCCAGCCCACCCCCCCTTTCCAACTTGTGGCTAAGTGGGATTTTAGGATCTCCTGAGATCCTACCTTATGAATGACATCATTTTGAGGAAGACATATATTTAATAAACTATCAATCTTTAAGACAGGCTTCCTATATATATGTGAGGGTGATTTGTATGTGTGTTTTATGTGTATGTGTGTCTGTGATATGTATGCATGTGAGCACATGGTGTGTGTGTTGTGTGTGTGTGATGTGTGTATATGTGTGTGGCATGTGTGGGTATGTATGTGTGTGTGGTGTGGTTTGTGCATATGTGTGTGTTATGTGTGCATATGTGTATCTGTGATATGCATTTATATGATGTGTGTATGTGTGTGATACGTTTGTATATGTGGTGATAGTCACATTGTAAAATGTCTTCAGATACAACTTTTATATGAGCCTTGTGAGCATCCCTTAAGACAAGGATAGTATTTTTATTTTCATGTTCCAAGTTCAAGAGTGAGAGAGGTCCAACAGTTTGATGAAGATTACTCTCTGGCCTAGAGACAAAGGGAGGAGAATTCCAGCCTCCCAGATATCCTGTTCATATGGCTCCTACATCACCTTTCTCTCAGCCGGGCTCTTGGCTTCCGGGCTTACCTGATTTGCATATGAGATCATGCAATTTCTTGGGAAGTGACCAATATATAATGTGTAGCTAATGTGATAAAGCACAATTCCACTTTTGTTACAAAGGAAGGGAACTCTCCGGGGGATCATAATCGTCAGGCCCCTCTCGGTGGAACTCAGAGAGTTTTATGGGCACCAGGAAACAATCCATCCTCACAATGGACCATTGGGCCTGGTAACTCCCGTTGTTCTCACCATTCTGTGGAGGGGGAAAGGATATTAAGAGATTTGGCCCAGGGTCACCAGCATCCAGGCTGTAAATCACACAGTCTCAGTGGCAGCTTGAGAAATGGAAGCAGGACTTCGGAATAACCACCCTGAGAGTGTGCTTCGACTCTTAGGTGTGTAATGTGCCTTTAAGTACCCTTAAGAGCTCGTGTCCAGGAGCAGAAATTGATGTCTCACATGTCAGCCTTGACACTCATTAGCAAGTCCCTTGTTCAAGGTCAAAGGGAAACCAGATAAGGATCAGGAGGATCCCAGTCTTCTTTCCCTCAGGACTCTGCTCATCATTCCAGGGCTGGTCATAGTTTCACTGTTCCCTAGTCTGGTCAAGTGGTTGTTCCTTTCCATGGTCAAGTCTGTGCTAAGAATGGATATTAGGGAAAGTATTAGCTTTGGCAGGGATTGCAGCTTGCCTTTAACTTTATGACCTTGGATAAGTCACTCTCTGTGTTTAGACATCAGTTTACTACTCCAAGGAATGACAGAGCAGATGACGTTCTGGAACCACAAAGAAAGGCAAATCTCCACACAGACACCTTGTGAGCATTTTTCTAATCTGTGATTGGGAACCCAGGGACTGTGCTATGTGCTCTGTGTGTTCTGTCTGGCCCAGTTCCTGGCAGGAGAAAGGCACTTGATGGATGTGGAATGAGTGTATAAAAACGGTGCAGCCCCATGGCTCGAGATGAGCAATGTTGCCCCCAGTTCTGTTAGTAGCTTGCCTGAATTTCAAGCGTGACCCATTTCAAGCTGGAACCTCTGGCTGTTAGTCATCCCAGAGACCTGTCAGCATGTAATCACCGGTGTCAAAGGTTCCAGTGACATAGAAGGCCAAGACTTTTTCTCTGCATCCAGAGGTCAGAGTGATTGATGTGTGAAGTTGGAATACCAGCAGGGGTCCATTTAGCTGCCTGCCTAATGGCACTTCAGAGGTTAATTTTTGAAGTGGAGACTGGTGATCTTGATGAGAGTCGGAGTGACCATTATCTGGGAAGGAGAAAGCTGGTGTTGAAGTCACTTTGTCTGCTTCCAAACCCATGAGCGATTCTGTTTATCAACCTGCTTCTTTCATAGTGAGTACACAGATAATCAGAGAATGTAGTTTTGAATGGCTAAGGGATCCATTCGAAATCCTAAGCATCATGTGACTTTAAATAAGTCCAATGTGACTACTATTGCAAATGGCATTAATAAAACATGTCAATCATAACAACTGGCTTTCTGGGATTATAAATGTCAAGAGCTTTGGGAAGCAATTATACCACCCACCAGGAGGGTAAACTGAGGCACTGAAAAGTAATTCACTCCAGATCCTGGAGGGATAAGAGAGAAGAGCTGAGGCTTTGTCTCTGTGTCTGTTTGGCTATGGAGCTGAAGTTCTTGATCAGCAAGGTCCAATTCAATTCTTCTATCTGCTTATTACAGAGTAATGACATGGATCAAAGGGGGAAGTTTCAAACAGTATCCTTCAACTAACTATGGCTCCTCGAGGTACATGATGCATCTGGGTATCCTCCTCAGGGTCTGACTGACAAAGGATGCTCATTAGCTGTTTAGTGTGAATTACTAGGGAGGATAATAAGAACTTTGACAAAGAGTCGGAGTGTTTTCCAAAGCCTCTTCACGTATTTATTTGATGTCTTAAACTTGTATTCTGCTGTGTGTAGCAACTTTGAACTAGCAAGGTGGACATGGAAAGAGAGCTTTGTTAGCCAAGCCATTTTAGTTTCCAAATAAAGGTCTGCTGTGGGTGTTCCTTTCTAACTCTTGTCTCTGCCACTTATGCTGTGTTGGGTCTACACTGGCATGAAATCTGGGTGGAAATGATAGCTTATGCTTGTAACTTCTCCATTTCTAATAAATCTGCACTCCATCTAGAAGCCTTTTTATTTATAATCTTGATAGTAGTGGGAAAAGAAAGCAAAAGTTTTAGATTTTAGAATCCTCACAGAGTCTTGTAAGGCTCATTTGTTAGATACATAATAACTAATTTACCCAGAGAGCATCACGACTCTGCTAGGTACTAGCTTATGTCACTTCAGATAGTTTCCTCCCTGAAGGAATTCTGTGGAGGATAGTTGGCTGGCACTCATCAGAAACTCCATGTACCTACCACCATTCCTACCGCAGGCCATGATATCGAAGGTCTTAATGGCGAGGTGTAAAGGCCGTGTGTAAAAATGAACAAATCAGGTCAAGAGGAAATATTACCTCATTGAAGGATGAAGTGGGATGGGGCGTGAAGAGGATAAAGTGGGAAAGAGTGATAGGGGGTATTGAATGAAGTAAGAACCAGCTGGTACATGTCTGAGAAGGGGGCACCAAAGACTCAGGATGACTACAGTGAGATGATGGGTCAATGGGAATCTATATGCAGAGATGCTCAGAAGCCATGGTAGTGATTTTGCCTTTGTTGCTGGGTAAAATAAAAAACTCCTAGCAGGGGTTTAGTAAGTAATGGCCTGATCTGACATAGGTTTAAAGAAGTCACTTTGGGCTTCTTTCTTGGCAGGAAAGAGATTCCAGGAAGTGAGAAGGGAATTAGGAAGTGTTGGGTGAGTGATACTGAGGTCCTAGGGAGAGATTCTACAGGTATCCATAGTGGCAAGAAAGATCTCATTCTATTTCTATGTCCATAGCCCAGCTGTGGTAGGATTTTAGGGGAGTAGACACAAGAGAGAAGGAGATGAGGAGAGCCCTGAGGGCTGCCTGTGGTGTGGGTGGCCACTTACTGGCCCCAAGAGGGTGATGTGGATCTACTCCTTTGGAGCTTAATGTCTAGTTAGGGAGTCAGCATTTTATGGTGCTTTTATTTCTGTTGCTATAAATGAAACACACAGCCTCCTGGTAGCGCCATCCTAAAATACATGCAGTAGACAGCCCTGCTTCCCGACTTCCTTCCCAAGAGGAAAACACTCGGTGCCAATCTGTAATGTATTTTTCTAGACATGATCAAAAATATACAAGAATGTATGCATATTGCACTTTCTTTCTTTTATTAAAAACTTCTCAATTATTTTCTTTTGTAATACTACGGTCCAGACTACATAAGCTATACCGTAGCCTACTTTCCCAGCAAATAATACATCTCAGAGATTAATTCATACAGTATATATAGAAATGCTCCAGAGTCTTTCCCACTGAATTTCCTTACTGTGATGCTTTTAATTAATTCCCTACTGAAGACCTCTATCACTATCTCTAATATTATTAAATTAATAATGATGCAATGATAAATAATATCTATGAACATACATGTGGAATTAGATTTATAGAATACACTCATAGAAGTAGATATTTTTATCTATCTTCCTATTATCTATCATCTATCTATCTATCTATCTATCTATCTATCTATCTATCTATCTATCATCTATCTCTCTCTCAAGAGTACTACTGCACCGCCAAACATATGGTAATTTACAGTCCACCATCAGTGCATAGTGGCATCTGTCCAGGAGAAACTGCTTATGACGACATCAACACTGATGACAACCTACATTTGTATAGTGTTTTATATTTAGCCAAAAGCCTTCATTGCTATTCTTGCCATCTATTTACTGATCCCCCAAAATAAATCTGGGAAGCAGCTAAGTGTACTCCTACTTTTTATAATGAGGAGAGCACTTGAAGAGACAGCAGACTTCCTAGTTAGCGATAAGAGAAGCAACTAATTTAACGATACCTGCCTTTTCAGATGGGAACAGTCACCAAAGCTCAGAAATGCAGTTTCTCTGTTAAGGCCGTAAAGACAGAGCGGTGGGTAGATCTGGGTTGTTATGGACCTTAGGCCAACTTAAACTCATGGCAGGAATACAGAAGGGAAGGCCACAAGCATATGGGCCAAAGGGTGCAGGCTGGTAAGGGCTTTCCTAAATATACCAGGGAGACAACAGGTATAGTGGCTACAAGAGTTCTGCTGTGGACTGCGGAGAACCCTGCCTGGGCTCCCATTCTGACTATTCCACTATCTTCAGGACCTAGGATGAGCTGTTTAACCCTTGCCTGTGGTGATGTTTTGTTTGTGATTTAACAAATAAAACTGGTCTAGAAATCAGAGTATGGAGAGAGCCACTAGTTAGCCATGAAGGTCAGGCAGTGGTGGCACACACCTTGAATCCCAGCACCCAGGAACAGGGCAAATGGATCTCTGTGAGTTTAAGGCCACCTTGGGCTACACTAGATTGATCAAGTCTCAAAGAGAAACAGAGCCTGGCAGTGGTGGCTCACACCTTTAATCCCAGTACTTGGGAGTCACATGCCTTTAATCCCAGCACTAGGGAGGTGGAGACAGGAGGGGATATGGCTGGGCAGAGAGAAGAATATAAGGCGGGAGGAGACAGGAGCTCAGGCCATTCAGTTTGAGGATTTGTGGAGACAGGATCTTGCCCACTCTGGTCTGACGATTTGAGAGAGGTAACTGGCTCCTTTGTTTCTCTGATCTTTCAACATTAACCCCTAAATCTGACTCTGGGTTTTTGTTAGTAAGACCAATTAGAATTCATGCTACGCTTGCCTCAGTTTCTTCATCTGCAAGATGGGACTCTACTTTCACAGTTATTTTGAAAGATAAATAAACACATAAAAATCCTGTCAGTCTTGCCTATGTAGTGAGTACTCAGGGAACGCTAGCTCCTCTCATTTCACTATAAAATGTGGCCTGGAGCTGGAGTAACAAGGACAAGAATATCAGACCATGAAATTCACCGTCTGCCACTCTTGGTTTTGACCGGAAGGAGTCTGAGTTTGAATAAGGTTTCCTTATGTTAGAACATATTCAAGTAGAACATTACTGGAGTCCAGGGACCAGTGGAGGGTGGCTGCCAAGTTCTTTATGGCAATTTCATTGTCTGGGAGAGAGGGAGGCCAAGCTGTGACTGCACTTGGGCCTTGTCAATGCCCATCAGATTGTCTGCTCTGAACCAGTACATTGGCACTTACAGCCCAGGTTCCATTGCCAGGGACCATTTTTTGATTATTACTTTATAGGAAATCGGGTTTGTTTTCGTCCATCTGCCAAGCAATGGGCTCGTCTCTATGGAAGCAGGCTTAAGAGAGAGCTGGAAGCATCCACCCCCGCAAGGAACCCAGCCAAGACGGGTTATGCTGTAAGGACGAAGGATCCTCCTTTGTGGAAACTCTTAATACTATGCCATTAGGCTTTGTCTGGTCAGGTCAGCTTCTGGCTTAGCTGGAAGACAGTCGCTCCCAAGATGAACTCCTACGACACTAGTGGCCACACTTCTTCCCAAGACAGTAACTGTGCACACCATTGAGAACTGGACTCGTAGAACTCAGAGGCTGCAGCCATCTTTTTCCATTCCCACCTTGCACATAGCGAAGCTTTTTAATAAACGGCGTGCCTGTGTTTTCCAACTTCACATTGCTGTCCCAAGGAAGGCTTTGGATAAATATGGTGCCCAATAACTTTAAGGGATCAAGTGCTTTCAAGAAATTTTTCTGCTAAGAAGTTGAGCTGAGGGGAATTGAAAGCAAGGCTGCCAGCTTTGATGTCTTAAGTATGAAATTTCAATGGCTTACCAGCTGTCAAGCTCTACTTCTTTGGGTGGCTGGGGCAAGCTTTAAGAAAATGATTATATCGCAGATCGCATGGGTGACAGGCAATGAGGCATCAGTAGTCTGAGGAACCCAGAAGGAAAGACGCTGGAGGTGGTTAGGGGTAGGGACTGACTGCTCCTCACCCTCACCCTTTTTCTTTCTTGTAAAGAAAATTTGATTTGGAATTTTTCTCTTACAGAAATAGTCTCATTACCCGGAAGTGAGAAAATCATGGAAAATCAGAAGACCAAGTAATTTGACCCTTCATAGAAGAGAAATATATTTGTTATGCTATTTTTCCATGATAAAAAGTTTCCTGAATATATACAATACCAAAGTTTCTTCTACATACGTCTCTCTGTATCCATAGCTTGGTGCAGCTCTCATCCCTCACCAGAAAAGTCTCATTTTGCACTTGATGGGAACTAATACAGAGACCTACAGCTGATGAGAGTGCAGAGAATGAGTGACGGGTGGAGTGCTCAGCCCCAAAGGAAACACATAGCACCACGTCCTGCCCCACGTAGTTCAGGAAACATTTGAAAGAGGGGGTGGAAATACTGTAAGAGCTGGAGGTCAGGGAGTCCTGCTGTCAACCAGTATCTTCAGGCCATAGGACAGCCACCAAACACACAAACTCACAGCGGTGGTATTGCCAACACAAGACCTGCACAAGAGAAGACCAGAGAAAATCCCAACACAGATAGGTGAAGAGCTCCCTGCTTAAGAGCTTGGACAGCTGAAGGCTGTTGGTATAGGAGTCAGTTTTCTTCACGGAAGTGGCCCCTCTTAGGATGTACATGATCCATTAGGTGACTTTACATTCATGTACATAAGGACAATACTGATTGGCCACTATGGGAAGAAAACAGGAAGTTGGGAGGGTGGTGTGACCAGAGGAGACATCTTGAAATACTTGGAGAGGGAATGTGGTGTTGATATGATCAAAACATTGTCCATGCGCATGAAATTATTGAAGAAAAAAATTGAGGTTATATTACTTCTTGGACTGTCTGCACACCTTATACAAATTGGTTTTTTAGTATTCTTGGTTGACTAGTTTTGTCTTGCCCAACCAATATGATAAAATGCACTTTTTGGGTTATTGCAAAATCTTTGCAATTTACATGTGAGACTAGGAGTCCCCTAGAGTCAGAACACATCAGTGTTGTTGGAAGAGTTTATAAAACTTCTAGGCAGTGCCTGGGAATCTGCATTTTAAGACTCGACAATTTTGAGAGCTTGAAGGCTTTATCTCATAGATCACACTTTGAGAAATGTTTAGGTCAAGATAAAGATCATACTGACCCACTGAGTGACCTTTTGTCTATTTCCATCACATTGGCTATATCCATCTTCAATGACTTTTCACTATAGCTATAGTGAATATCTGTGGCTATTCATTTACTCATTCATTCATACAGTTTTCTTTGTCATCTTGCATAAAATAAGCCCTTTCCTAGGTTCTAATGGCCAGCTACAAGACAGCTCCAGTTGTTTGTGCTAACAAACTCTCGCTGAAGGACATAGACACAGAAAGAATCACTCTGTTGCCCTGTGATAGATTAGAAGGAAAAGTCCCAACTGCTGTGCAGAGACACAGAAATTCAAAAGCTCCAGAGGCCTCTGGGAAGAGACAACATGTCAGTAAAACCTGAAGGTAGAACAGAAGTTAGTAGATATCATTTTCAAGATCTACAGAATGTGAATATTTGGATTGAAGGGTATCAACTTTGAAAGCAAGAGCAGATATCTGCATTTCCTTCATCTTTAGATGTTGATCTCCATGCTCAAATGTTCAGGAAGTATACCAGCAAGGGTCAGTCAGGAAAGGAAAAAGGGGTGTTTGATAGTTCACAAAAGGGACTGATTATAAAACAGTTTGAAGAGTTCACAGAGAAAATGGGGAAGGAGAGATAAGGAAAATTAGTGAGCACAGGGTGCAGCTGCCAAACTTACTGACTGATGAACCAAGAGGGTTGTGAGACTTCCATAGTCCTCTGGTCCCCTCTTACTAAACTGTGCTGCTGGGAGCAGCAAAGGGAGCTGGGGATGCTGCCCAACCAGTGCTAGAATCCAGGAGAGGTGGAACCAAGGCTGAAGATGAAACGTAGACGTCCGTGCATGGCCATGTCCCACTCCCAGAGTGCAGGTGTGCAGTACAAGTGCTGCTGAGAGCTTTCTGGCTGGTGGTGAGAGAACTCAATGAACACACACAGGTGGTGCTGAGATCTGAGACGGCATCACTGATGCGGGCATTGAGGAGGTAGAGCTTTCTCTAGGCCTGAGATCAAGGAAGAAGGCTTGCATCCCAGGCAGGAAACTGCCAGCTGATGATGGTGGTCTTGGTATCCAATATGGCTGAGAGGATGCCATGGAAATCAGAAGTAGGAAACAGCTCCTTCTCCTTTCCTCTTGCCTTCCATTGTCCTTCCAGAAATCCCTAGGGACAAAACCTGAGCAAAAGCCACCAGGTGTCCCAAGCCAAGGGGGAAAAAAAGGGGGAGCAAGATCAAAGAGGCAAGAGGTCAGCACACAGAGAAAAGAAACAGCAATCACCCGTCCTACCCTACTTTGCCACACTGTGTCTTGGGGAGTTACGCAGGCAAGTGGCTATACATTCCATGGCTCCTCTTATCCTCAGAAAATTCTTTTGAAAAGCAGTCTTTGTTCTGGGCCTAGTGGCACAGGTTATAATCCCAGCTACTTGTAAAGCTGAAGTCTGAAGATTAAAAGCTCAAGTTACTGTCGAAGAAGTTCAAAGCAAGCCAGGGCAACTTTGTGAGTCTCTATTCCAGATTAAAGGCAAAATGATGGGCCAGGGAAATGGCTCAGTTGGGGAATTGTTGGCTACATAAACATGAGGATCTGATTTGGATTCTCAGCACCTGTATAAAAAGCAGGATATGACCGGATGTGGCAAGGTAACGCCACCATTGGGGAGACAGAGATAGGATGGTCCTTCGGGTTTGCTAGCCAGACAATCTAGCTCACTTGTCAAACTCCCAGTTCAGTGAGAGATCTTTCTTGTGACAGAGGAACACCTCTCGCATCTACAGACACATGCATGCAAAACACAAACACACACACACCTCCTCTCCTTCCACAAGACACACACACACACATACACACACACACACAAAGCTAAAAAGATAGCCAGGTATATAGTTCAGTGGTTGAGTTTTTATTTAGCATGCATTAGATCTTATCTTCAATCTCCACAACATACACAAGCATGCATGCATGAATGCATGCATGCATGCATGCATAGGCATAGGTACATGTGAGAGTACATTCACACAGAGACACCACTTTGTGCATACATACATATGTCTTTGAGTTTAAATGAAAACTATATAAACATTGACAGGGTGGATGAATGAATCAAGTCTTTACCACCAACATATCACTGCTGCCCCTGCACTCTGCTCTGCTTCCCTCACTACAGCTTCACATCTGTTCCTATTAAAGTGGGCAACAGCACTCCTGTCAGTTGGTGAGACTGAAGCGCCAAGATATACGTTGGCTTGCTTGCACCACTTACCTTCTAAGAAACGAGTAGGAAACAATGAGACTGAAGTCTATCAGCCCTCACAGTGGTCAACTCCTTCAGCAATGCCCATGTTCGGCAGGCCAGCATTGCAGGGCCATCCTCCCCTAATCCATAGAGGCAGGTGGAAAGTGGCTTGCAGCTTACCTGAGCGTCTCATTTGGTCTATGAGTAAGTAACCCGGGAGCTAACTGACCGTAAAACCCCAGTAGAAGTGACAACCTTGCCATTCAAAACCAGGCTGTGTGGCTCCAGGCGCCTGTCGGAAAACTCTCCCCTGACCTTTTCTTAACACATGGCATTTTAGTGTTCTGTTGATTACAGATCACTTACACGCAGCACACAGTTGACTGTTAAATTGGAAAGTGAGAAAAAAAAAAAAAAAAAACAGAAAGTGCATGCTTGCCAGAGCAGCGCGTCGGAGCAGTTGTTCCCAAGGTATTCATCTTGGTGTGTCTAAACACCTATAATTAAACTAGCTTTGGAACCATGCCTCTCGGAGAGTGCAGAAGAATCAATTCTGCAGCATGTGGATCCTGGGCTGGGAACACACAGCTCAGCAGTGAAGATGTTCAGAGCAGACCAGATGCTGTGGCTCAAGAATGCAATTACCCACCTATCTGGGCGGATGGATGATCCCCGGATCTTGGGGACATCTGAGCTCAGGGTAGCAGAGGGAAAGAGAGAAGTGATGGATATGGTAACTTCCAGTTCTCTGTGTCTTTACCCCAGCCCTCGTTTCCGTGTTGGCGATTTTGTTTTTTGTAGCCGGGATGCAGTGATCACCCAGTAGCTTTGTGTTAAACAGCTAATTAAAGGGAACTCAAGTCAGAGCTGTCTCATTTATGAGACTCTGGAGCAGGCAGAGACACTTCGCTCATCTAGACAAATAAGTTGGGATCAAGCTGTGTCTCCTATATAAACATGTGAGGCTCTGCTGTCAGATACCAGGAGCAGCCAACACTGTCTGATTCCCATGAATCACTAAAATGACCTGGACCTTCAGTCTGAGTTGATTGTAGCTAATGTGTGCCACATAATCTCATATGCTCAGAATGTCTCGTGAACCAAGCATGCTATCAAGATACAGTTTTAATTAACATTTGCTTTTTACATAATATACGCAATTTATTTTGGCAAGAGCACATTGAATGTAAAATCTACATAATTAAGATACTAAACCTGCAATATTTTTTCATTGTAGTATTTTTTTTCTTTTTGCTAAATGACACAGATTCAGCAACATTTATTACTCTGCAGATAGCTGCAACGGGCAATCACAATTTCGTGGCTGCTTTTTTCCTCCACCCCCCTCCCCTTCATTGTTCCTCCAACCTCAAGATACGGAATTATGTCGCTGTTTGTTCACTTTTTACATTCAGTATTATGAAGCTCGTGTGTAGCTGAATTTTACATTACAAATGAAGCAGGAGCTGGCTGTGATAGTACATGCCTTTAATTCTAGCACTCTCGAGGTGGAGGCAAGAGGACTGTGGATTTGAGGCCAGCCTGGGGCACATAAGCAAGCTTCAGGCTAGCTTGAGCTATGTAGTACAACCTTGTTTCAAAAAATAAAAAAAAAGTACAAAAGAACAAAGAAAGGACCTCCTGGGTTCTTTGGTATAAAATCTGGTTATAAATGTACAGCTTGTTTAGATTATATATTATTTTCTGGCTTTGCTTAACTGAATGTTTCAGTCATGACTCTACTGACTCAAGGTCAAGTGGAAGTGGGCATACCGACAGAGACCTTCAAGGTCATGGATGTGACCTTCACTCTGAGGTGACCACTGACCCTGAGTAGAGATATAACTCACCCAAGGTCATATCCATGCAAGAGTCAGAGCTAAAGGTGGAGTCTGAAGTCCTCCAGTCGCTAGGCCTGCTTTGTAGAAACACCTGCACTCTATCTCCAGGGAGCCTTAGCGCGTGTCTTCTAAGCTCAGATATGCCTCTGAATCCTGGAACGCTGATGTGTTTGAGGGGGAAATGGAATCAGGCTTGGAGCCAGGCACTTCCTGGAAGATCCTGTAGGAGCTGGATCCGACTACATTGTTCTCCCCACAAGTCCTGTAATTGGGTCAGAAGGCTAATGACTTGGCTGAAGGAATCAGAGCCATACGCTGCCACAAAACAACCAGCCATGGCCCCTCACACCAGAGAAGTGTTGATGGTGAAAACCCAGGGCTTTGGCGCAAGTTATTTCACTGCAGTTAGATCGCTGCCCAGTCAGGGAGGCAAAACCCACCCTGCTGCTGGTGCCATTTTTTGAGGTCTTCCCTCAGCTCTTCCCAATCTGCTTCCGGATTTCTGGACTGCCAAGGACTTTCCGGACAGAGCCTGAACAGGGGGCCTTTCTCGGGACTCTGCTGTGCTCCCTTGAAATGCTCCTGTGTAAGCCAAGGATGGTGCCTGCGTCAATCTCCTGCTCAGATCTGCCGAAAGCTGCTAATTAGAGCCAGTAATTGCTGGAGAAGAGGGAGCTGACTGCTTGTCGGCTGGGGGTGGGGAGCGGCCAGCGCTCTCTCTTCATCTCCTCAGTTCTTCCCCAGCTATGGTCATCACCTGCTTGTCCAGCGGCTCTCGGTGGCATCGTGTCAGGGAAGCAGGCTGGCTAGTGTAAGGGCAGAGTGCTAGTGACCTAGGAATCAGAACAAAGGATCATCATAGAAGAGGACTCAGTGGTACACTTCCGCAGGACATAGGTCTCAGAATGTGTTGCTAAAAGGAAAGAAAAATAGTAGCAACTCTGAGAGCTACACACCAGCAGATGGGGCATGGATGGGGCCTCCACCACACCAGCTTTTTTTTTTGCTGGCATTGCCTCCCACAGCCAGGGCAGAGAACCAGCTTCTTTTAGCCTTAACATTTCACTCCTATGATAAGGCTGGAAAGGGCTTCTACTTTGTAGGATTATGAGAGGTTTAAATGCACAAATACATATACGTACATACACACCCACGTACAAGTTAGCAATGGGGACAGTCTAAGAATGCATGATTCAATGTCATTACTCTGCAAACATCCGCAGGTTGCCTACAAACTTGTTGAAGGTAGATCAACATCTGTATCACTTTGCAGTAATGGCGTCACAGGAGGGTGTGTGGGTATCTGCTGAACAAGCAGGGTTCTTTTATCGTCTGCTTAGTGTTTATGAGTCGGAGGACAGTGTAATGATAGTAAGTAGGGCTTCAGAAATACATATACCAGTATCATGCATCTCGTGATTATAAAGTGTTACATATTGCCCCTCATAGTACTGAACTTGTATATAAGAGTGCACAGGGCTTGATTACCTCAGCACCATGTCAAACTCAAGAAACACACCGTGCCCTCTAGGCTAGCCCCTGCTGGGGGCTTTCCAGCTCCATGGTCATCTCAAGGGGCGACAGTTACCTGCTGCTGCCTAGAAGGCTGTGCATTGCTTCGGGTGTAGAGTGCAGAATAATCATTGGTCCAGACTCACTCTTCCTAAGTGCATGGTCCTGAGTTACTATGAACTAGGTTAAAGCAGATGGCACAGTAGGAGCTGGCACTTTGTGTGATGGTAAATCTCAGTGCTATTTCGGTTGACTGTGGAGCAGCTTCTAATGGGCTCTGGTTAGCCCCATGGTCCTTTGTCCACCAGTTCTTCTTACCTTTTATGGCATGTGAAGAAGAGGTGAGCCAATCATGGTGACCAGATTCCTATGGTGAATATAGCCTCTCCTATATATGCTCAGTGTGGCAGTCACATGCTTAGCCCTGCTTAGGTCTTCACGGAAAATCCACCATGTATCTCAGAGTCCCAGAATATGGGCTCAGAATAGCCAGTAATATAGAAAAGTTGTACTTTGCTTTATTTGCTTAGAATGTAACTGTAAATAGCATTATTGATGTATGTACTGATATTGGTATTTTAACCTTCTTTTTTCCTGAAGATAGAGTAATTGCTTTGCCTAATATCCATTTGCTTAGCAAATATACCTATAGGCATATTATAATCTTACTTTTATATGTGTACACGCACAGCTCTTGATTTATTCATTCAACAAATAATTACTGAGCACCAAGAGAAGCTCAGAATTGTAGATCTAGAAGGGGTTTGGCCAGCATCCTACTCAGGGCCTCTGTGTGGAGAAGAGGAAGCCAGAGTCCTACCATAGTGAGGCCCACCTTCTTCCCTTCTTCAGGTAGATTCCACTGCCCCTCAATATAGTCGCTCTAACAGCAGGCTTACTTTTCAACCTCTGGGCTGTCCAGACTGTAATTCTGGGGAGCAAAGCTCTCTGAGCTTCTGCCTGGCCTTGGAGCAGCTGCTTACAGTGGGTTCCAAGGCTACACTCATCAGCCTTTTGTTTATTGGCACCACAAATCTCCATCTCGAAGAGTATGGCAAAATAGCCAAGAGCTACACCATATTGCTTGGATTAGAATAATAGCTTTGCTGTATTCTAGCTGTGGGATCAAGCATAAGTTATGTAACTTTTTCATGCCCATGTATTCTGATGCAAACTAAGGACTTTTTGCTATTTATTATGACATCATTTGGAGTTAATAGTTAAAAATATATGAAACATTTAGAGAACAAGTGTTACATAGGTAAGTATCCATTTATTACTATTGGGTAACGTTCTTGAGAAAACTCTGCAATGTACCCAATGGTTGCTGGGGCACCAACCATCCAAGTCACATTCTGGGTAGTGTGCATGACAAAAGGACTTATTCCTATTAAGCTGCCATCTTTAAGGATTCTTTCTAGAAATTTCTCTTGGCACTTTTGTTTACAAAACCTGTTTCTTATAATGGACACTAGAAAACTAGATTTCATGCTAAATAGCTTGTGCCTTACTGGGATGTTGCTGCTAAGGAATGGAGGGTAGTGGTGGCTGTGGAATGTTTTGAGCCAATGGTAGCCTCTCTTATATATTCATGGCTCATAGAAAACACCCTCACCCATCTGCCCCTTGCTGGACTGAATGGGAGCTTGAGTTCCACTTGTGAGCACAGGTGTCTTTTGGTCCTCTCCAACCACATTCTAGTGTCCTCCCCCACGCTCTGGTCACTGTCTCCCCACATGGCTGTGACTCTCTTCTCTTCCTTTCACCTCTCTTATCAGCGACCCCCATCCTGTGGGCTGCAGAGTCTTGCTCTCCTCCCACACTCATTGTGTGGCTGAGGATCCAGCATGCACTGCTGATGCCAGCATTTACTCCAGACCCCTTCCCTGAACTCCAGAAGAAGATGCTTCAAGGGCCATGTCACCATTCTCATGGTCAAATCTCACTCAGCTCACGCCCTTGTCTCTCTCTTCCTGGGGTTTCTTCTCTCAGAACACAGAGACACCCCCAGTCTTCTTGAAGTCCAACACTTAGCAATCGGTCTAATGTCTCCATATCCTTGACTGTCTCACCCCCACAGGCAGGTCCCTGATAGTCCTTATAATGCCCACTTCCCCTGCACAGTTACACCTTAGTCCAAGCTGGGCCAAGATGGGCTGCGGAGCTTCCTTCCTAGGGAGTTGCTCAGCCTCCATGCTCATCTATGTTAAACAGAGGGCTTGGTTCTGGGTGTCACAGACAGATTGCCTGGGTTCAAATCTTACTCCTCTTACACATATATGAGCTTCATGTGTGTGTATGTGTGGGTGTCTGTGAGTGTGTATTCATGTGAATGTGGTGTGCATGTGCCACAAAGCATGAGTGTCAGAAGGCAATCTCTGATGTCAGTCCTCATCTTCTACGTTGTTTGAGATAGAATTTGTTTTGTTTTGTTTTTTGTTTTTTAAATACATATGCTTGGTTTACTGGCCTGGGAACTTCTGGGGGCATCTGGTCTCTACCTCCCATTTCCCCATTGGAGTATTGGGATTACAGATGCTTGCTCCCATGCTTGGCCATTGAGGGAATTCTGGGCTTTCGAACTCAGGTCCTCCCATCTGCACAGCAAGCATTTTTCAAACCTCACAGCCATACTCCCGGAACAAGCTTCCTCATGCTTGTCTCTGTTTCTTCATCTGTAACAGAAGAGCAATAGTAGTACCTAGTTCATGCAGTTATTGTGAGCATTAAATGAGCTAATATGGGAAGGCACTCAGCAATGCCCAGCACATAATAAGTACAATCAATAAATGTTCGCTATTATCATTAGCTCTTATTACTATGCATTTTTCATGTAGCAGCCAGAATGATCATTTTACAACATAAATTAAATGCAATCATTCTTCTACTCAAAACTCTTCAGTGATTTCTCCATTTCAGTTACAATGGAATTGTTACACATCACAAGGCCAGACCCTGACCTCAGCCTTGCCTCTTGCCTGAGCTCTTTGCCATCACTCACTGTCTGAGGGGCAACAACATTCTACACTTTTTGCTTCCTTTGGGGCTTGGCCCTAGCTCTGCCCTCTGCCTGGGAAGCTCTGCCTCCCTCCGGCTGTTCACAGGCTGCTTGTCCCCTCCTCCTCCCTGCTTTTTATTAGATCGCTGTTCAATTATCTCTTTTTTCATAGACTCTCCCTGATCACGGATCATAAGGGACACCTCCGAGCTGGTCACTCCCCCTTATTTTCCACGACGTTGACCAGGCTTTCCAGTTACCTCCTTGTTGGTTTATCAGCTTAATTTATAGTCTGCCTCTACAAGAATATGTGACAGGTATGATCTCACCTTGTGAAGTTATGATTCCTAGAGCCAAAGATAGGAACGCACACAGTGGGTGCTCATAAGCCAGTTGTTAATGAGAGGAGACATCCTTCGAGAGGAGCTCTGGGAAATAATAACCTTTCTTTATACTCAAGGATTTGAGGCACTAAAATCACACAGCATTAGCAAATTCTCATGCATAGGAGCACTACAGTGCCTCACTGTCACAAGTGTGGTATCATTCTCAGACCTAGAGATCCAGCCTCACCTTGGTGACTCAGTAAGTCACCCAGATTCTCCTGTCTCCACCTCCCAGGGTTGAGGTTACAGGTATGCACCACCATGCATGGGTTCTCTGCGGACACTGGAGATCCAAACTCTGCTTCCCATGCTTGCACAGAGAGCATGCGCTTTATCCACTGAGCCACCTCCCAGCTGCGGAATTTTAAGAAGGTTCCCAGAAAGTTCCTTGAGAAGCCCTGGGATAGCGTATCCAGGGAACCAGAACTCCCTAGCATAGTTAGAGAACACAGGACACAGGGAGATATGTTCACTGGTATGTAATTTCACCTGTAAGTGAGAGAACCCAGAACAGGGGTGCAGTTTCAGCCGGGTTCATTTGCATCTTCTGTAAAAGTCTGAGCTGATATAGCTGCTTGGAGGTGTGGAGTTAGAGGCTCAGCATAGCCCCGAGCAGTTGGTAAAGGTAAGTTTTCCAAGCTTGTCTTTTAATTAAGCTTTTTTGACATTTTGAGTCGCTGCTTTATGCCTAGTTGAAATTCATAGTAGTTACTGAGCAACCACTACCTGCTAGGAGCTGGGGAGATGAAAAAGAGGGAGCTACCACCCCTCAGGGGTCTCACCATCTGCAGGGGAGAAAAGCTAGAAATGTACAGTTGTGGTTGCTGACCCCTCCTGCTGACTTCTCAGACAAGGAAAGTAGTAGGTGCACAGCAAGGATCAGAAATAAGGTCCTGATGACAGAGTAGAGAGGAGCCCAAGGGGTTCATGCTTTCTTTTATGAGGATACTTAATTGGAGCAACAGAAAACTTAATGGCAGAGAGAAGGTAACACACTGACCAACAGTACAGAGAAGAATCTGAGAAGAATCTGCGTGCTTGGAGCAACACTAGAAACTGTGGACAGAGGGGAACTCTGCTGACAGGAGCAACCACCAGTACAGGGGATGCCGGGGCCAGGACACCACAGTTTGCAACTGTCATTATACTAATTGTTCAGACAAGAATTATCAGAGGATGCTTATACAGCACTGGGAGAAGTTGGGGAGAGAATATTTGCATGGTCTCAGATATAGTCTCAAATAATGCTGATTTCTAATTGGCCAGACAAGGAAGGCAACCTTACAGCGTAGCAATCTAGCTGACATCAAGTTGTAATGTAATATTCCCAATGACAGGGCCAAATGGGATCACACATCTCAAATTGAGAGTCATTCTACAAAACAACTGGAATGCACAATTCAAGATGAAAATATGGTGGTGATAAGCCTGAGAACCAGGTTCAAATTACAGAATAACAAGACATGACGGCCAAACTCAATCCCTTCCTTGATTGAATCCTATCTGTAAAAGGGACGTACACATCACGTTATTGGGACAGTTAGGGACATCTGAATGTGGACTCTGAGCTGGATAATAGTTCTCTGGTGTACTGATCGGATCGTGGCATTGCAGCTAGCTAGGAAAATGGTCTTTTTCCTAGAACTGACACGCAAAAGAATTTAAGGGCGAGGAATAACGGGACTGCCATCTGTATCAAGTGGATTCAGGAGGGGGCAGGTTTGGAGAAGAAAAGATAAGATGAACGAACGCAGCCACTGTTAACAGCTGGCGTATCTAAGCGAGGCGCGTTTCAGGTGTTCTTTGCGCTGTGATTCCTTTACTACGGAATCAAAAGGATGTTTTGCTATTTGAGCTGCCTGATTTTTAGTGCGTTCAGAGGACACAGTGCGTTCCCAAACGCGCATCACTGGGGGTTTCAGCTACATTGGACCCAGTGCTTACACCACAGGAAAGGGGCGGGGCGTTGATCTTTGCGGAGGATGTGACATAACAGCTTGGATTCCTCCTCTGGGGAAGCCTGCATCTGTTCCTTCATGGAGAGCCGGCACTCACAAGCCGCGAGTCCACAGCAGAAGCATAAAGTCTAAACTCCTGCCTCCTAGGAGGGTCTAGGGAGGGTCAGGGGGCTTTGGGAGGTGGGGCGGTGCTGGAATTTTATTGGCAATGATGAGCGCTGTTACTGCGGTGGGGAAGGGAGGTGGAGGAGGATGGATTACAGTTGTGAGGACTTGAGAGGAGTGAACAGCAAAGAACATTTTTAGTCACAGATGGTTGACGAGAAACGCAGAGAACGGGCCCCAGCACCTTATCTTCCTAGCTGATTGCAGGCAGGGAGGGTGTGCTAATGAACACATTGATTTTCCAGCTCCTTGGAACAATAGCAAATGCTTTTTGCCGTTATTAATTGGGATCCCACAGCAGGTGTGGGGGAAGGAAGGCACCACTGAAGTTTCTCTGGAGGGCTTAGGTGAATAGAAAGAGCAAGGAAGAAGGTCATGTAAGCAAGGGTGCTGGACAGACTTGACATCCAACTCCTAGCCTGGCTCACAGACAAATTAACCTTTCTCTTCAGACCCTTACTTCCTGACTCGTAACAATTTGAATAGTTCTCTGTGTGAGCAATAAAGGTGTGATGTGAGAGAGTTAATAGATGGGAAAGTACATCCTGTGCTTTTGAGCCATAGATTGTTTTAATTCAAAGAGAAAAAAAAATATATTTCTTCAAGAAGCATTTTGAAGCCCATACTATTGTGGTGGACTGGAAAACCTAGTTTCTTCTTCCCTAGAACTGGTCATTTTGCTGAGAGGCCATCAACAAAGCAGGAGTCAATGCTCTGAGAAGAGCTGGGGAGATGCTCGGTGGGTACCGCACACATACATGCTGTGAAAACATGAGGCCCTGAGTTCATATACCCAGGATTCAGCTAAGAAGCTTTGCAGCTGTACACATCTGTAACCCTGGAGCTGGGGAGGGGCTGGATCCCAGGGGCTTGCTTGTCAGCTAGCCCAGCTTAAGCTGTAAGTGCCACGTTCACTGAGAGACTCTGCTCACTCCCAGGGGAAAAAATAAGTAAAGAGCAATAGAGGAAGAAGCCTGATGTCAACCTCTGGCATCTACACACATGTATGCACATATACAGATGTGCACACATTAGTTTTAAGTTTGAATAAAAATGGGGAAACAGTACTCTGATGAGGACTGGCTGCTATTAAAAACATAGAACAAGACTGACTTGGGACATCAGGAAGGGCCTCTGGAAGAAAACAGTGTCATCAAGGAAACCCACCAAACAGCGACACTCCTGCCCCTACCCAGACATCTACAGATTGAAACTGGTTGGCCAGATGTGATGTGGGATTCCCTTCTGTATGCTGTGAATACCATTGGTTAATAAAGAAGCTTCTTCGGGCCTATTTCAGTGCAGAGTAGGGCAAGGCAGGAGTTCCTAGAAGATAGAGGAGGAGAGAGTAGGCAGAGTCAATGAGAAGCCTTGTGGTAGCCGCCTCAGGAGACAGATGCACTGGAATCTTGCCGGAAAAACTATGAGCCTCGTGGTAAAATATAAAATAATAGAAATGGGTTAATTTAAGATATAAGAGCTAGCCAATAAGAAGCGTGAGCTAATAGGCCAAACAGTGTTGTAATAATCCAGTTTCTGTGTGGTTACTTCAGGTCTGGGTGACGGGGAAACAAACAGTCTCCACCTACACAGGTGGGCAAAGGTCTGGAAACTCGAGAAAGATGGGTTGAGTTTTCCTTACCCATGGAGCGAAGGTGATCTCGTGTTCTTCGAACAACCCCTGCAGGTTCACTAAGCCAGAGGAGTTTAGCTATTAGGGCCACCAGCTCCCTATGAACTGCCCAGCATCCTGGAACAAATTTCCTCATTCTTAGGAGACTGACGATCCAATAACAAGGCTTAGGTTTTCCCAAACTGGAGAGATAGTTTCCACCTTCTTCTAATACATAGACAGCAGGGTGCTGGTCTTACTCCTGGATCCATCAGGCATCCCCACAATATCTTCATTTCTCTTAGCCATGCATACATCTCCATGAAGGTTGTCTGTCCCACATAGCCAGTGTCTGCAATAATGATTCTGCTATGAGTGTATGCCTTGTTGTACTGGTGGCATTTCCCTCTGGTCCTATTGCAACACCCTTGGAAGAAGACTTTTCCAAGCTGATAAACCAATAGCTAGCAAATCGGGCAATAGGACTGGGGGGGGGGGTCATTTGTTTCACCTAGGACTGAGTTTTCTGTGCAGTAGCAAAGAGAAATGCTTAGGGCAAGGCTTGAAGCATTCAGAGCAAACACTCCTCTAGTTTAGGGGGCAGATTCATGAAACAAATGCTTTGTCTCATGCAAGGGTTAAAATAAAGGGGACATAGGACTAAGCGTGGTGGCTTACACCTGTAATTCCAGGGCTCAGGTGTCTGAGAAAAAAGGAATGCCAGGTGTGTGAGGCCAACCTGGACTACATAAACCCAAGCCTGGTATACAGAGATTAGGCCCTGTCTCAAGAAACTAACACAAATAACAACAAAATGAAGTAAAAACAAAATAAAGGGAAATGGAAACATCCTTGGGCCCCAAGTTCTGTCCTTCTCTTCTTTGTGGTCCTCTGTTCCTCATTCCTTGTGAAGCTTTATGCCTTTATGCAAGCCAGAGGGTCAGGGCATTTCAGGGGTTCTGTGCTCTGCCCTTCACTTGTGGCAGTGAAGGGTCACCTGTGATGGCTGAGGTAGGAAGGTGGGACAGACCTTGTAAAACACCTGTGATGTCTCCAATCGCTTTGGCCATTATCTGGTCAGACATTGATTCTGTACCAGTCTATACAACAGATGCTATAGTTCTTTGCGTTCTTTAGAGACAGAATTCCAGAATGGTACACAATAAGGGAGGTTTTCCAAGGCCTCTAAATTGAACAATGGAATGACATCACACACTTCATTCCTCCCCCTACACCCACCAGAATCCAAAGCAATTTCCATGGTCTTGGTTTAGGACACGAACTTCACACATAGATGAAATTGGGAAACTGCTCCTATTTCATGAGAATTTTAGAAATCGCATATTCTCTATTTAAGACTTCACAAAGGATAAGGCAGGCAGAAGATTCACACATTCGCAGGAAACTGCTGGTGTTTGAATATCATCCAGAAGCAGGCAGAGCTGCTTAAGAAGCAGCCGAAATTTCCACGTGTGAAAGAACACACGTCTTGGTGACATGATGAATGAGACCACGAAGCAGATGTTGTCCAGTTGTTGTGTTTGTTTTATCTGTCTGTCTGTTTGTTTTGTTTTTTAGGATGTATCCTTAATCCTAGGCTCTGGAGTAAACTGATATCTATGTTTCCTGTACCCATCACAATGCTATCTTATCCCTAAGTGGCATGGAATACTTGTGAAAACATTGAATTCCTATCTCATTAAAGTACACACACACAAAGAGAGAGAGTGAGAGAGAGAGAGAGAGAGCGAGAGAGAGAGGTGGTGGGTGAAGAGAGATGTTAATCATCAAGGATCAGCTGGTTCTACATCCTAGGCATTTTGAGCAGTGAGCAGACAGACACAGTTCCATTGTCACCCTAAGCAGCCGGAGGCACTGCCCTAAGCTTTTAGGGACATCAGCTCAGGCTAAACCAAGATTCTGTTTGTGCCTTTGATGTAGAAGAGAATTTCAGGCCTAGCTAATATGAAACAGAGCTAATTTCATTACATATATTTTATTACGGGTTTTAAGTATTCAGGTGAAGAGAAGAGGGGGCTCTCAGAAGGACACACCCAAGTATGGGCACCAGCTACTTAAGAAATTAGACCGTGGATTGTCTTAATATTAGCCATATATACCATTCTAGTGACTCTCAAGTTACATCTCAAAGGGTTGCTAAGAAACATCTTTTTTTCTTTTTTCTCCCTCGTTTCATGAGTGAGAGCCTAAGGTGACTCTGGAGGTTCCTGGAATTATAATCTGGTAAGGTCAGCCTGGGACTCACAGGAGCACACACAGGGTTCAGTGCTTGGCCTTGTCTTGTAAATGTGGTTCTGGTGAAAAATCCTCAAAAACTGATGTTTTACAGCTGGGTGGGAGAAAGGCCTCGAGCAGGTGCAGGAACTTTTGCTGCTCTGCTGATCAGAGACGTCTTGTGGGCTCTGGGTGAGGGGCTCTTTCCCTTTCCCGTGTCCTCTAATGTCCCCTGTCTTTCTACCCTATCTTTAATTCATTCCATCCCCGAAACCGGGGAACGTTCCAGTCGTTGAAGGAAGTAAACTGAAAAATGAAAGAGATCAAAGTCCCCATTTAGCTTCAGTCCTGAAAAAAAAACCAAAAAAAAAAAAAAAAAAAACCCTTACTTTTGGATATTTTTTTCCTGGCTATATAGTGTGGGATTGTGATGTAGTGGTCAGAAATCATTGCACTGTTGAAGGAGACTGGATGCCAGGTCTCCCTGATCCAGGGGCAAGGCCATACCATGTTGAGTTCTCTCTTCGGGCCCTTCTGCTATTTTCTCTTGAAAACCTTGCTTCCCGTGGGGCCTGTTGTCAGGTTATAATTCAGGGGTGTCAGGGTTGGTGTGGGGGGACTCTGTTCCTTACAGTTCATTTTGCCTCTGTTCTTTCTCAGAGGAACTGGATATGGAGACAGATGACCCTAGACTAAAATGCAGTTTTGTAGTATATCTTGCCAAGCCTTCTTGCCTGCTGGGCCTCTGTTTTTCTACTCATGGAGCGATTGCACTGTCAACCCCCACTTCCTAGTGTCCGAGCCCCATTTCCTACTAAGTCACTATTATCCTCACCTCTAGAGGAGGCTGCTGCTGCTGCTATTGCTCCGCACTGAGATCCAGTTATAAAGAGGCTGAAGTATCTAGAAAAGGGCTTAGGCTGGTCACCCAACTTTGAAAGGGTTGGGGTTTCTGTCACCAAGGCTCGAGGCAACCCCTAATCTGCTGAATCCAGAACATGATAGCTAATTGGAGGGACCGTCTGTTGCTAAACTAAGAAAAAAAAATTGTGAAATCAATTGAGAGAAAAATCAATAGCAGGCTCCACTCACACACAATGAAAAGGCAAGATTGCCACACAATTAAGAACCGGGCCCAGGTTTCTACACCGAGCCCGTCCTGTTCTAGTGTTTCTAGGCCACAGTTGTTCGTCAGAAATAATTAAACATTTTCCCATGGGCAACAATTACTTGCTTAAAATATTATGAGTAAGGAGAATACATTTATAATTACCTAACCTTTCTGAAGGTGAAAATATATATTATCCTTTTCTGTTCCATCAAAGGAGCTTGTGGATCTGCCAGCTCTCTGTACCCTGTCTCTTACTGCGCTAATTGCCAGAAGGGATGGCATAGCAGTTTTGCCATACTTTGCCTTTCATTTTCTGGAGCTTTCAAGAAATCAAATCATGGTTCCTCTTTCATTTTTTTTTTCTTTTGGCAAGTCATTAAACAGCCTGCCTATAGATCTTCAGCATCTATGAATGACCCCAGCGTTGTGTTAAAATTAGGGCGCTGATGTCTCTTTCTTCTTTGGAATCCAGAGCCCACAACTGACATTTTTTTCAATAGATTCTTGGTTTCCTCTTAAATTCACATGCAGGGAAAAGAACAAAGTAATAATAATAAGCACCAACAATAGCATAAGTACAATAGCTAACTCTTACAGAAGCCAGCATTTCTTTAATGGTTTTATCCTTATCTATTAATTATACTCACTAATGGGTTTCATTATGGCATTTCCATTCGTGGACGTAATGCATTTTGGTTATATTCCCCCACTACCCTCTCTTGTCTCCTCCTGCTGCTGCTAACCTCTTTCCTCTTCTCAATTAGCTCCACTTCAACTTTCTGGTTTTTGTTTTGTTTTGTTTTGTTTTGTTTTTTTGAGGCAAGCATTTTAAGGAGGTGTGTATACTATCTCATTCAATACAATTGGGAAACTTACAGGTGAGAGAACTGAGGCCCAGAAATGTTAAGTCTCTTGCCTAGAATCAAACAGCTAATAACGAGAGAAACTTATATGGTCTAGAGATAATCCCTGTAGTCAGCATAACCCTTTAGCTGGAAGACTCCTTCAAATTTCCCTATCAAGGCATTTCTCTTCACTGTTTACCTACAAACAACACATCTTATACAAAATATTAATCAAAGTACCTGTTGCCTTTTGTGCTCCCTAATTGATCTTATTTTTTTATAGTCCACAGTTTATTCTTTGAAAATTTTATGCCTCTATACAAATAATTATGATCGCATCTATCTCTCATTTTTTCCCTCCAACTCTACCTGTATCCTCCTCCCAATGTGAGTCCATTCCAACTTCCTGTAGATGCCGATGTCATCTCTCTTCCTCCTCCTTGTCCTTCTTCTACTCCTACTCCTTCTCTTCATTCTTCTAAAATAACCTAAAATGTCAAGTTCATCCTGCCCATGTTTGCACAAGCGTAGAGCCATCAACAGGAGCATGGGCAATGTAGCAGTGAGCCCACTCCCACAGAAACCTGATTCCCCGCAACCATCACCTGTCAATAGCTCCTCGATAAGAGGTGAGGCACAGAGAGCTCTTCTCCCATTTATGCTGGGATTTTGACTGCCTTGATCTCATCTTCTTGGCATGACTGTATGAGTGCAATAGCTATCTCGCATCCAGAAGACAGCAATTTACAGCCTCTGACTCTTAGGTTCTTTCTGTCTCCTCTTTCACTTTGTTCCCCAAGCCTTGGCAAGTATATTGATAAAGATGATCCATTTAGTGCTGAGCACTGACAGTCAATTATTCTCAGCACTTTGATCTACATGAGCCTCTGCACTGACTGCCACCCACTGCAAAAAAAAAAAAAAAAAAAAAAAAAAAAAAAAAAAAAAAAAAAAAAAAAATTTCTGTGACCAAGATTGAGTACAAACATAAATATTTAGAAGGCAATTTCACAACATGACCATTTAATAGCAGGCCCCACCCTATGATTTGTGTCCTCCTTTCAATGACCTTTTGACCAGATTTACAGGTATGAAATTCCCTCCTGTGGAATAGGTCTTAAATCCAAATACAAAGCGGTTGGTTACCTCCAAACAGACATGCCATTATTGAGCAGTTCACCTGGCATGCTGTAATTGACTCATACAAGATCCAATGTTGGGTAACTTTCTTCCCCCAGCAGGCTGCATAGAACTTTTTAGCCCTATGAAAGCTAGTCAGCAAGGACTCAATATCCTACATTGGCCTTACTGAGTTTCCATCTACCAATATGTAGTAATAGCAACAGTAATAGCTCCACTTCAATTCCTGAGTGTATGACCAAGACACACCCTGACTCGGGGCCTCCCCCCATTCCCCGAGCATGCACAAGAACAATGCCTGGTAAGTAATCTTACCTTGGGTTACCAATGAAGATGCTGAAGCACAGAAAAGTTAAGAGATACTGCCACGGTCGCACAGCTAGTGCTCTGGGAAGCAGGGATTTCAAGGCAGTTGACATCCTACTTAGCCTGTTTTAATCCACAGCTTGTGATAGGTACTGACCTTGGCCTGCTAATGAGAATGAGGTCTCAGAGGCCCCACCTTCTGCTACTTAACTGGGCTAACTCACATACTATGTTTCAGGGCCAGTAACAGGTAAGGTTTTATGAATGCTACCTTCTGAAGCGTTCTTTCTCATATTAAAAAAAAAAAATGAGATTTGGGTAATTTGTTGAATTTTGGTACTCTTCACTAGGCTCCAGAATTAAGTAAAAATCTGTTTGAAATTATAGTTTGTTAACGATCGCATGTGCCCGCAGAGCCTTGGCATGCTCCATTGGTTCAGAGCATGATTTCTATGTGGTTGTGTTTCCTCGCTGCATTCCAGTGGCAGTGGATACCATAGTTCCCTGTGTGCTCCTCTTCTGTGATGCATACACAGCTTACATGGCATAGCATGCTATGCTGGAAACCATGCTAGGAATACATCGTAATACAAGGTCTCCTCAACCAGAGCTGACTTCTTATTTTGCACAGTTTCTTGAGGTAGGAATATTTGGATGATGGCCACACTCTATATCCAGCCTGCCTTCTGTGCTGAGGTTCTAACGCTAGCCAGCTGTGTGACCCTGGGCTAATTATTTGTGCATTCCTGGCCTCTTCGTCTATCCATCTGTGATAGAGGGATGGTGGGGGCATCAGGGTTCTGTTCCCTGTGCAGATGGATGAATAGATGTGCCTCATGCATGGGATCACTGGATCTGGCCCATTGGCACCTGCAAATGTAGGCTCTTGGTACTGGTACCCATCCATAGACCTCGCATTTGAAAACCACCTTTTTCTTTTTTAACAAAAGAAAAACAGCTCATCGTCATCTCCCCCAACCCCTACTTTCAAAAGGCCACTTTTGTTTCTCCTATTTCTTCTTGGAATCGACACTCAGCACTTCTGGTGAAGGTGAGAACACAGCAAGCCTTGGTGTGAACATTTAGAGGAGGCATGAAGTCTGCATGGCAGCCCACTCTGCAATTAGCTGTGCGTTCTGCAATTCGTTACACTGGCATGCATTCTGCCATAAGTCCTATTCTACAGGCCTGTTGTCTGATCAGGTTGCAAAGTTTGGACTGGCGCAACTGATAAACTGTCCCCTCTCCCTGTCCTACCAGACAAGCCCTTGACTGTCATTCTGTGTTGTATAGGAACCCTACCCACTGATAACTGATCCTTTACTTTTCGCTGTTGCTCTTAAGAACCTTTCTCCACAGGGCAGCCAGAGGGATATTTTTGTACCTCAGATATGACGTCTCAGCTTAAGCCTTCCTAGTCTTCCTATTGCATTGAGCATTGAATCCAGGCTATTCCGTGGACTGCAGGTCCTATGTACACTGAGTTCCTAGGTCTACTTTGCTGCTTTTCAACATAGACCTCCTCTGAGAGCAGGAACTTGATCTCTGTGTGAAGAATCCCTCTGTCTGCAACATCCTTTGCTGGCCTGTGGTCTCAACATGAGCTAGAGCTCCCTAAGAGAGGCCTGCTTTGACAACTCTGCATCAAATAGCAGACCCCTCCTTCACCGCCACAGTGCCAATAGTCCAGAACCAAACGCCTTCTCTAAGGGATTTGGGCCCTACTCTAAATTCCATCTCCCTGAGTTCTCTGTCTGCCCTGACTCTGGGCTGTTTATCCCTAGCTAGGTTCTTTATTTTAGATTCCTCAAGACGGAAATGAAGTCATGGTCAGAAGTCTCATTGGATAGACTGGAGAGATGGCCTGGAGTTTCCCAGCACCCATGTCAGGAGGCTCACAACTGCCTGGAATTTCAGCTCCAGGGACATGTCTGCAGTTTCAGCATAAAGCATGTAGCTTTTGGCAAAGGTACCTGGAATTTGGGTCCGCAGGCAGGATCCTATGATTGAGGAAATTATCAGCTAGTAAGGATTGACTAGCAAGTACTTAGTCTCCCCGGAGTATCATTTGGGTTCAGATAGGGGAAAATGAATATCCTAAGGAGCACTGGAGAGATGCCATCAGTTGCTGATCATTGGGAGGTAAAAATGTAGGTCTCAGGGTAACCTCTACCTGTTACCTGCTGTGTGACCCGAGGAAGTCACTTCTCCGGGTTTCAGACCCCTAAGAGTAATTTACTTTCAACCTCTCTGCTGATTGGATGGGTCATCTTAAGAACAACATATTATTATTAATAATAATTATTATTAATTATTATACTAATTATTATAACCGTTATCAACTGACTGTGGCCAGAGGCATGGGATGTACCTTTCCCATTGCCATGCACAAGCGTGGGATGGGCACTCAGGGGGTTTTCCAATGCCTTCCTCTCAATTCCCAGTTTAGAGCTTGCTCAACAATCTACAGAACCTCTTCTTACCTCAGAAGTACTCAGTCAGGACACTGTTCCTCAGCAAGATCTCCTAGTAATCCTGCTCTGCTAAGTTTTCCAAACCATAGTACAGCATAGTTGTTCTGAGGCCTGGCTGACCCCATATGCCACAGGAGGGAGAAGACATGTTTGAAGCACAGAGCGATGAGATAGGTTTGTGGTTGGCCCTGTAGCTTTTGAGGCAGGAAGGGATAGCAGGATATGACTCCACCGGGTCATGGAGTGGGAACTGAACCTTGTTTGCCTGCAGAAGCAGGGAAGTGTTTCAGCCAAATTGTACTGGAGGAAGTTCAACATGGTGACCATTGTGGGGGCACTGAGAGAGAAGAGCAAGAGTGGAGGGCAGGAGTCCCGAAATGTCCCCTCAGGGGAAATGAGTCCTAGAGTAAACAAGGCAGAAGGAACCAGGCTAGGGTATTATGGGAAAGTAACTCAGGGACTCAGGACTAGACATGGGGGAGGGGGAAACCAGAGTGCCCTGTGACTGGACTTGGAACTTAAGCCATTCTTCATGACCCATTCTGGCTGTCGTCTCTCACGGTTCGCTTTCCCGAGTCTGCTCAGAGAAGAAATGTGTCTTGTTCTCCAAGCAGAACTTTCTTCTAGCTTATTCAATACATACTTGAGACTATTGCCTGCCCCAGAGTCTGTGGACAAGATGTCTTACAGGTTCCACGGAATGTGTTGGCCTGCCTTTGTCTAATGTCTCTTTCTAGCAGCCGGTTCGATTGCAAACTCCTCAATTCGCCAGATCCCTCACAACGAGCCATTCTGCACAGCAGTTCTCAGCCCATCTTTTAGGTGCAGAAAGTTTTTATTTAAAATATAATTCCATTTTCTTTTAAAGCATCAGTCTAAGACTTTTTTTTTTTAAACGCAATGGGGCCCTTTTAAAAACTAGTTGCCCGTGAAATCTCAATCTACAAAACAGAATAATGACAGTTGCCTTTGCTTAAAGGGAAGGCTGAGCCCCAGGTACTTCTTTTTCATTTATCTCTAATTTCACTATCTACAGATCCCTTGAAGCACATTAAGCAATCTTGAAAGCATTGTTTTAAAACAAATATACTCTTTGCATCGCTGACTTCCTAATAGAACAATCAAATTCATCTTTTAAATGACAAGGGCATTTTATCAGAATCTTTGTTATAATAAGATTGAGTTGGTCCAGATCACTGCATTGACAGGGGCAGGGATCGAATTAATGTTAGTAGGCAAAGCCATGGCTTTATTGGCCTGTGCAGCTAGGCAGTCTTAGAGTGCTGGCTACAGGCCAAGTTTTAGCCAGGTGCTAAGGTGACTTTTCTGAGTCCTTCTCCCTAATCATTGATTGCTTCTAGCTTTGCCTGTTAACTGTTAACCCTGTTTACTCCTGCCGTGGTTGCTTTATCCTTGTAACAAATTTATTTAATTTTGGTGCTTCCAAGATAAAGTTCTTACAGGTCTTGATCCCCAAAGACCAGAGTCCCTTCTCTTCAGCATTCATCGAAGAACTTTTGTTGGTACTTCTTGGGTTACGTATAATCCTAGTTTTGTTTCAATAGCTGTGGTCAAACACTATGACCAAAGGCAACTTGGGGAGGAAAGGATTTATTTCACATTACAGCTGTAGTCCATCATGAAGCCGAACCTGGGCAGGAACGTAAGGCAGGAATCCGGAGGCAGGAACTGAAACAGATACTAGGGAGGAATGCTGTTTGCTGGCTTGCTCAGCCTGTTTCCTTATACCATCCAAGACCATCTGCCCAGGGATGGCACAATCCCCAGTGGGCTTGGCCCTTCCACATCAATCATCAATCAAGAAAATGCCCTGCTGACTTGAGTCAGGTTGGCAAAAGCTAAATCAGGACACATGTCAACCCCTAAGCCAGTAGACATTAAGAAGTCATTGTGATTGATAGTTCCTCCACAATCCTGCCTGTGGTCCCAAGTGAGACAGCTCTCCAATTACACAAAAAAGGTGTTGGGAAGAACGAAGCACCAGATGTCCCCTGCAGTGCCACAGGCTCTTTAGAAAAATGGTTTCGACATTCATACTGTATGCTGAGCGTTGTTGCAAAGATCAAAGACAAAAACACAGAATGACACCTAGGACTGGTCATGAGGTGCCTGAATTTAACTTGATGTGATGAGGTGAACCAAGCAGAATTCACTGAGAGTCTGAACAAAATAACATTGGCTGAACAAAGGAGCCGTTCATTTTTCCTGGGGAAATAGGTATGGCTTATTTGGAGGTGACATTTGATGGTGTTTCCATGGCAGAGGGGAAAAGAGCTTTTCAGGGAGAAAAAAAGTAAATCACAGAAAGACCTGGAGACATGTACTGAGACGGGGTGTCAGAGAAATGTGGGCCCATAGACCGGGCAACTGGAGTGACTCCTTCCTCAGTTCACCCACACTCCTTCCTAGGAGCCACCACCAATCCCCAGAGTCATCATAGTCTGCAGAGGTGGTATGCACACCGGGAGTTCTCTTAGGTTTCACCACCGTGAGTTCTCTTAGGTTTCACTGTCTAGGAGCTGGCATACTCAAGCTATATCTGCAAGGTCCTCTAGAGAACTCTGGCTCAAGCCTTCCAGATCTCCTGAAGCACCCTTATCCTGAGTATGACTTGTCCCTTCTCTCTGATCATAGCCCCTTCCCATCCTCTCTGCTCTCATCTTTTCTTTTCCTCCTCCCTCACTCTGTTTCTCTGGGCAACTCATCCCTACATTTCAGTTTCCTTAGGAGGAAGACCACTGCTTTGTAAAGACCACCAGTCAATCCATCCAGTCTTCTACTCTTAGAATTTTGTCTGCAACCCAAACCATCATGTGGCGGTGCAAGAGTTTGTAGGAAATGTCCTCTATGCAGGCTCCACCCACGGAGACAGTCACTTCCCAAGTAGGGGTTAGAGCCCTTTGTAAAGCCTTCCACAGTAGCATCAGTATGCAGCCAGCACTAGGTCGGACTTGGCTGGCTAGGCAGGCTCAGGGAGCCACTGGGCTTTGGGCTCTCCTCACAGAAGCTTGTCTGTAGCTGTCCTGACTAAAGGTGTGACCTATTTTGCATACCGCCCAGGCAGAAGTCTAGGACCTTGATAATCACCAAGACTCCACTGCGCTCAGGGTTAATGGCACATTCCCAGGCTTGCTAGACTGTTGTCTTGTTCTCAAAAAATTATGTTTTAGCCTTCTGGACATCTAATTTTGCAAATCAGTGTCGGGTACAGAAAGGAGCCTGTCACTTGAGCAGCACATTCAGTAATTTTAAAGGTCAAAGCCTCACATGGAAATGAGCTTTCAGCCATTGAAATCCATTGATTTAAACACACATAACAGAAAATGTGTACTTACGGAGCAGGGCTATTTCTGCATATATAAATTAGCCCATTAGATGTACTGATAACCAATATCTCAAGCACTTACTCGCTGATCATCAGGGCAGCTCGGTAGAAAAACACTGATAAGTGCAGAAACAGGCTTCATTTTAAGGACATTGCAATAATAGCTCTCAATGATAGAGTGTCTGCTTATGACAGACATTCAGTGGCTGGGGAGTTTATTCCAAATCCACATGACAATCTTGCACAGTAGGAAATTCGAGCTCAGCAAAGGAAGGGATGACATCCAGGACATCCCAGAGAAGAGAAGAGAGCTAGACACCTATGGCAGACCCTGGGAGTTCAGATGCCCTCAGCAGCACACCCTGCCTTAACGCCCAAGTCCACAGAGAGCAGCTGTGTGGGGAAGGCTGCCAGGAGCAGGCTGCCCACAATGAAGTAGAGAATCTACTCATATCTGTGACCCACAAGGAGGATTCTTTCCTTGGCAAAGAATACATTGATTCCAGAAGTGATGCATGATGACTGGGGTTAAATTATATTTGGGCACCTATTAGTTTAGATTCATTTCCTTATTTTTGCATGGTCTGGTTGGGTGATATTGTATAGGAAGTAAAAGACAAGTAATAAGCATTTAAGATCTGCCCACGTATATGTCATGGTCACTCTAGATCCTCAGTCACTCTGGCCGGAGGACTTCTGAGAGCTTTGTTGTTGCTGCTACTGCTGTTGTTTTGTTACCCTTCACACCGCCAAATGGTGTGTCTCTGAACCAGAAGTAAAACCGACCCAGCTAGCAGAATGTCTGTCTTGATAAATCAGAAACAAAAAGACCAAAACTAATGGCTTCCACAATGGAAGGTGCCCTGGGAAATAAAGTATAGAACAGAGGGACTGGGGGCTTGTTTACTATGACTCTGCGTATCCGTTTGATGGGAAGTATAAATAGGTTTCTTTCCACAAAGGACGCGGGGAGCAGCGAATGGGGGAATAATTGACTTGTCTTGGTATGTTTGTGAATGTGCATTTTTTTATCTGATGGTAAATATGCTGTTGGCCTTTGAGTCAGTCACCCACCATAAAATTTCCTCAGCCTCTTCTGCGCCAAGATAACGGACCCATCCCCCTACCCCAAGAAAACATTTCAAATTAGCATTAATCATCCCGTGTCTTGGTTTGGGCCCTACGGTGAAAGCCACCTACTGCCGCTGAATGGCATTCAGCGGGCAAGAAGTGATTTGCAATATAATTTAAATGAAGAGTTGGTTTCCTTTCCCATTCAGAACACACCAGTATGGAAAACTGATTGTCAGACATTCTGGCGATGTGCATCAACTTGGCTATTCACTCAGAAAATGAAGTTTCCTGAGACACCGGTACATTTAATTTGTTTTTTTTTTTTCTCCCTGTGAAGTTAACTTCAGCTTGTTAAATACAATGACTATCCAAGCCACAGAGAAACCAACACTATTAATTTTAATGCTTATAATGTAATGGAAGGAGATTATATTCATTTGGAATTTTTTCCTCTTTTTAATAGAATGTTTACTTGTCCCGTTCCTTTTGAGTTAATTATTACTTTCTCTCTATAATGCTCCACGTATTTCTGAGCAGCCAAACACTGTGCCTGTCAATGTCCCGAGTTTAAGAATAGGTGGAGAATCTAGCATTTCAAAACGATTATTGCTAAAGCTTCAGTAGCTTGGCAGCGCCATGTGGGGATATATGGTCGACAGGAGTACAACCGGTCCTATTTTTATAAAGTATTTCACTTTCCTACAGTTTCTTTCCGATGCTTTGATTGTCAGATTGAATGACTTTTCCGAGAATTATCTAGTCATACGTTATGATTTGGTGGCTTTCCCTCGTTGCTCACTCGCTTTTCTATTTTTAGCTCATTGGCTCACTCAGTTATAGACATTTAGTGACACCCACTTATGTCAGTGCTGGGTGTGAAGTATCAGGGATTGATGATTAAGACAAGTCTCCCTTTTCCGGGAACGTGGTGTTGAGTTAGAATTGAAACAAGGTGCTATAACACATGGGACATCAGTGCAAAAGAATTGAGCATTAAAGATAACGCCAGGTATGGTGGTGCACACCTATTCCCAGTCCTCGGGAGGCAGGCACGGGTAGATCTCTGTGAGTTTGAGGACAACTTGGTCTATATAGTGAATTCCAGGTCAGTCATGGCGATATAGTAACATAGTAAGACCCTCTTACAAAAGCAACAACAAAAATTAAAAGACGATGGAGGGCACAAGGGGGCAAGGCTCTCTGAAAAAGGGTCCACCAAGCATGGATCTGTTGGGTCTGAATCTCAGAGCCTTAGGCCTTGGCTTCCTCATGGTCATGGTGGAAAGAGGGTAACAGCGGGAGAAGGCATTTCAGGTCCAGGCTTTAACATGTGCAAGCTGAGACGCAAAACTGTTAGAAACTTTGACCTACTGTGTGCTTACATCTCAGCAAAGCCATACACAGTTGAAAGTGCATTCAACTTACCCATTTACAGAACATCATGCCTTGGATAGTCAGTGCCCTGTAGATTGCAGGTTGTTCTTCTGATCCCACGATTGACTGGGACCTACAGTTCACTGCCACAACCCAGCATGGAAGAGAGTACGTTCACACACTTGTCAACCTGGGGAAACAGGAGATTTTAAAAAGTGTGACTTCTAGTCAATCTACATCACTTTCAGTCACCACAGAGACAGAATGTTATGACTGAGACAATCATGCCTGCATTTTCTTTTTAAAAAAAGTTCTAGTGGTGTGGGCTGACCACTCACAAAGTTCTCCATCAGTCTAGCACTGTTCTAGATTCTCTGATCTATAATCTGAGCCTTCTGATGTCATTTGGAAGCAGGCATCATGAGCATCCCCTTTCATAATGGAAACTCACGCAAATTGGGTAATGTATGAAAACGCAGAGGCACTGGACTTGGTATCAATGGGAACTCAAATTCTTTTACTCCAAAGTCTACCATTTTAAACACCAGGCTCAGAGTCTCTGCCCTCAACAGCCTTCAGTCCAGTCCAGGCACACAGATAAGATGCGCAATTAATGATAGTCCTGTATGCCTGTGTCTAGACACGACAACAGCACATACAATTTGTGGAAAAGAGCAGGAAAGATACAAAGTACATGCAGTATTAAGAACAGTGCCTGGTACACAGGTAAGCTTATGCTAACTGCTGGCATTGTGGCCATTAACCTTTCAATAGTGGTAGCATCCAGCGGTACTAGGGAACTCAGAGATAGAGGAGTGTATGCCTGAGGTCAATGGTTAAGGAATCTTATAGAGTTAGTGGCAGTTGGTGTAGATTTGAATGGCTTCAGGGAAGAATCCAAAGGGAGAAGATTTGGGGAAACAAAATGATTACTGCAGCAAAAATATCAGGATGCAGTAATACAAGCTGACTGAAGAATTCTATCATGTTTAATAAAAGCAAATAGACCAATTTGATTGAAGTGGGGTATCTATAAAAGAACAAACGAGATCAAGCGAAGAGACAGGAGCTCTTTACACATCATGATGCCTGCTGAATGGAAGGCACTCTTCATATTTAGTTGTCATAAAAACTTTCCCGAGGTTCTCAGGTCACTTTTTCATTACATAACGAGGTTCAGAGAACTTAGGCAACTTTCATAAGGTCAGCAAGCTAAAGAATGGTAGACCATGGGCTGGAAACTAGAACCATGCTCTTTGGGTTACACTACCCTTTCATTTTTGTATTTCATCTTTAATTTTACTGTCAATATTTATAGAATCTTTTTTTGAATGAAATATGAAGAAAAAAGTGAGAAAAATGTGTTACTGTGTTGACATGTTCTTCTTTGGGCTTTGGATACCATTCCACTTATCCTAATATTTCAAAAGTTTCTTTCATCAAGATGATAAGAACTAGCTTTTTGTTTGACTTCTTCTACATCCCCCTCCCCTGGTTTTCTCTCCATGTGTATCTGTTAGAGCACACATCATCAAAAATACACCATCACCTGGAGTAAGAGCTGACAGTTAAGACACTTGACTTTGAATAAGGACCTCGGGTACCCGGGCTAGAATCTTCACTCTTCCCTTAAAAGCTGTGATCACAAACACATAAGTTATGTTTGTTTCTGTCTCTCTATCTGTGTAATAACCATAGTAACCCTACCAGTGGCTTACTATTAATTAACAAATACATTAATATATGTAATGACTGCAACCTGCACTTAAAATACTTCTATCACTCATCAACTTGTAGCATAAGTATTGTCATAATTGCGGTTTCTATCTCCTGTCTTTCCACAAACGGAGTTCGGATCTGGTTGTTCATGAGTGTGGCCCAGTGCTGAATAGAGCACACAATTACAGCCATTGCAGATGTTCATTTGGCAACATCTGTCAAGATTTAAACATACATTTAAAATATGATTTATTGTTATTCTTAAATTATTGTTATTTATACATGTGTATGTGAGGGTAGACACCCACAGAGTTTGGAAAAAGGTATTGGATGCCATGGATCTGGAGTTGCATGTGGTTGTGGGCCCCCATTTTAGTGCTGGAAACCAAACCCAGGTCTTCTGCAAGAGCATTCGCACTTTTAACTGATGAGTCCTCTCTCCCCTCCCCAAATATACACCTCCTTCAACCTTTGCTTCCAATGTATTACTCCCACAGATAGATTCATGAAGTGAAGAATGTACTATGTGTAGCTTTGGGGGGTTGGGCTTGTGTGTGTCATCCAGTCTAAAATATTAAAGCAGACTTTGAGGAACATTTGACATTCTGTGTGTTTTCCACACAGCCCAGTCCTTTGCTAAGGCTCAGCCTCCCATATATACTTTGGACCTCAGGCCTCCTCCCTCCCCAAACATTTAATACAAACTCCATTGTTGGGACCCTCTCAACTCAACCCTGGTCCTCTCTTCTCCTGTCGTCTGCTCTCCAAACTGACGTGAGCTTTCATTGCAGCTGCCCCCTGCCTCTTCTCCATGATTCCTGCCTTGTGGGCCTGGCAGTCTCAGAAGAGCTTCATTGAATTCTCTTCCATCGAGATCCTGGGGATTCACCTCCCCTAGCATCACCCCTGAGCAGCCTGGACTCGCTGATTGGACCAATTGTTAGGATACATGTGAGTCCAATACTTGATTCTTTCATAAAAATATTTCAAATCACCCCTTAGCCCCTGTGACTCTCTGATTTTGTGTTTTGCTGTTCTCTCCCTTTCTGGAGCTCACTGTCGGCTCCAGAGGGAACACATCTGGACCTTCATTTGTTTAATCGCTGACTATGGACTAAGGTAATAGGCAGCAGGGACCAAGAACCACAAGGTGTGTGCCTTTGTCCTCGCATGTGGTTCCATTCAGGTTACTCGTCTCCCACTTAGACTGGGAACTAAATGGATTAGAATAAAACCAATTTGAGGGGAAAAGGAAATGTTCACAGAAATAGAAAGTCCTACTATCTTGGCTGCCTAAGATCTGTAGTCCTCACCCAGGAATTTAAAAAGTAATGTTTTTTATCATAAGGGACAGAAATGCGCGGCTTTCTGCATCAGTAGATATGAAGATTAAAAGGTCTGACCGTATTAAACAATTTCACATAGCATCAAGCACTCTGGGCAGCACTCTTGGCCTTATTACCCTGCTTCGTGGGGCTATTTCAGGCCCAATTTAAGAATACAATGCAGCCTGGCTTTACAAATTGACATCCTTTAATTTAAACTGTCTTGTGGGAGAATTAAGAAATTATGGAACAATTATTCCCCCCTCAGTTGAAAGCTGGATGACATCCTGAGATTCTTGTACATTAGCCATTTGAATTGATTAAGTCACGTAATTGAATTACACCTTTGCCCCCATAATATCTTGTGGCAGATATGTTGGTGTTTCCTGTTGGGGAAATGCTCTCATAAAAATAGAACAGGGGCTGGGGTCGCAGACTGACCTGGGTGGCAAAGAAAAGCTCAGAGCAGGTGAAGGTACAGTGAGGCTTGTGGAGGTGGCAGATTGAAAGAGGCCGCATGTGTCTGGCATCACGGTGGATATTCACAGATGAAACTGTAGCAATGAATGGAGCACGTCCTTACGAGCTCTTCTTCTTCATCATCCTTGAGCACTTAGCTTGGGGATGTGCTGCTCATTCTCAAAGCTTTGGCCAACATTGCCAAGGAACAAAATGTTGAATTTGGGGTACTCTCCTTTGTCCTCCATGGTTCCCCACAATTCTTCATCAAAGGTACCTACTAGGAAGTTGACTGGCTGCGTTCCCGAGGCAATAAAGCCGAGCTGGAAGGCTTTCCCAGCTGATCTATGAGTGAGGGAGGGAACATACTATTTGCTGCATGAGGTTTGAGCTGGACTTAAATGTACAGTTGTTTTACCTTCTGAAATAATTTCTTTTCTAGCCTAGCCTGGAGAGAGGCAGCCAATTTTTAAAGCATCACCCATAAATAGGAATGTGGGCACTACCTGCGTCTTTAGAGGATTGTATTTATGAAATCCAATTTATTTATTTATCTTGTTCAGAGAGTTGTATTCATTAAACACAACTCTCCAAGTCATAGATACGTATTATATACAAAAGCTAGGCAGTGGCTACTAGAGAAAAAGTGGTCAAAATGTATTCCTACTTTTTTAACGGTGCTTGATAAAGTAGAGGGGAAATGCCCTGGTCTGAAAGTAGAAAGCAGACCAGTAGGGATCAAAAAGCATGCTGGGAAGGGGGGGGGGGAGAAGGGTAGACAGCTGTGATGGATGTATGACACATGTTTATTTTGGAAAATCACAGTGAATCCTATACACTTGTGCAATTAATATGTGGTAATAGTTATGATAAGAAAAATAAACTGAAAACAGTTAAGTCGAGCATTATTTTTTTAACCTGAAGACTGGAGAGATACATGCAGGTATAGCCCTGTTGACAGGAAGTGCAGGGAGGAGGCAATGGACTTTCCATTTCATTTCTCTCTGAAGTCTGTATTGCCCTGGCTGCTCCTGCCTCCCTCACCCTTTCCCACAACATCCACTTGCAACCCAGCGGAGAAGAAACCTCTTAGATTCTCATCCGATGGTCAAGCTGGCCATGTGCCTTTCATTGGCAAACTCCTGTGAAGGAGACAGGTTTAAAACATGGCTCTGCTGCACCCTGCCCCCGCCCCGACATCCAGCTCACTGCCACACTGTGCAGCATTCTGGGGCTTCGAATTCTTTGTCTGTTCTGTGTGGCAGGAGAATCGCTCAACTCTTTTTAAAAAGCCCTTTACCTTCTCTTTGCCTTTATCAAAGAACACTCTTGGAGCTTTCAAACCCAACCGCGGCTATCCTCCTATTTCTGTGTGGAAGGGATTAATCAAGTCTGTCAAACACTGAGCAGTAAAATCTTTAATATTTCTAAAAGGTTTAAAGCCTACATATTTATCGCATGCATCATTGAGAATAATCTTTCTTTTTATATATATAAAAAATTAAGCACTCGTGGTGAAATCGTGTGGCAATGAGCGCAGTGGGTGAGAGGCTCATGCAGGACCCTCTTGTGCAGCTGCGATGGAGACTTCAGTTCCAGCATTTTCTGGCATTACCTGGCTAGGAGCCACCCGTTCACCCCTACATGTGTTTACACTAAGGTTTATGCTGGAATCTGAGCATTCGGGTGCTCAAGAGAAAAAAAAGGAGGAGGAATGAACAAGGCACTAATTCCTGCTGAGTGTTTGCTATGTGTGAGGTATTGTATCTGCATGCCTGAGGGGGATTGTTACAGTTTTTATTTTCAAATACCCTTTTGTTCTGTCGTTATCTAACTGATTTATAGATAAAGATATCAAGGTCCCAAGAGGGAAGCAATTTTCTCAAGTTCCCATAAATGTCCATTTACAAACCTGGGATTTGACCCTGTACTGGTCTAATCCTTCCATTCTGTGTGCGCAGTATGTGCCTAGTCTAGAGAGGTGGCCGCTTGTCTTAGTTAGGGTTTCAGTTGCTGTGATAAAACTCCATGACCATAAACACTCTTGAAGAGGAAGGGAGGAGCCCATTTCAATTTCAGTTTACAGCTCCTAGTCCATCACCTGGGGAAGCCAGGGCAAGAATTCAAGGCAGGAATCTGGAGGCAGGACCTAGAAGAATAGACCACACAGAAGGGCTGCTGAGTAGCCTGCTTTCCATGGCTTGCCCAGCTTACTCTCTTACACCACCCACGGCCACCAAGCCCAGGAGTGGCACCGCTTGCAGTGATCTGGGTTCTCCCTTCCCAATCCTCAATGCAGAAAACACCCCACAGGCTTGCCCACATGCCAGTCTGGTGAGGGAATCTCAATCTCGGCTTGCTCTTCTCAGACAGACGACTTTAGCTAGTGTCAAGATCACAGAGAACTAGCCAGCACACCACTCAAGTGTCGTCAAAGGCAGTTAGGGCTGAAACATTTAAGGGCTTTTAAAGATTCGTTATCATTTTACAGACAGAGAGGCAGTATAGCTAGCTGGACATGATTCTGAGACTCTGTGATGATTAATCTAATAGTGGTGTAAATAGTTCTTAGAGCAGAAATTCACTCATACTAAAATGACAGACTTGTATTTTGTTACGTAGAAAGTAGTCTAATGTAAACTACTCAATCACCCTGTGAAATGATATTAGCACTACTGCCATTTGACAAATGGAGAAACTGAGACCCAAAGGCATAAGTTATGTCTAGGATATGTACAGCTAAAGCAACTACATTGATGCTCCAACTCTGTTCCTCTTATTCGAGAACATTTTCATTGATATTCTATAGATGTATGTATGTCACGTGCATCTACATTAATATATATTATATATAATACACACATTATATAGGGAATACATTCATGTGTATGAATATAGATGCTCATGACAAACTGGTGGTGGCCAGAAGTCATCCTTGGATATACATCCTCATCATCCAACTTATTTGGGGACAGTATATCTCTGTTGCTGTCTGTTGGTATGCCAGGCTAATGAATCTTGGATTCTCTTGCCTTCTCCTCCCATCTTGCTGCATCAGTACCTGGTTTCACAGATGTTGTCCTTGTGCCCAGATTTTATGTAGGGTCTAGGGATTCAAAGTCTGGTCTTAATGCTTGTGTGACAATCTCTGTACCCACTGAGTCATCTCTCCCCTCCTCCACTAATATTTTAAAACCAATTTTTTATATGCCTGAGAACTAGAAAAATGAAAGAGTTGGAATTTTATTGGTGAGAAGTGTACAATTTCTAGAGTGCTTTATCAGTTATCAAAATATGTGGGATTGAAATTTTGATGTTTTGATTTGGAAATTTTTATAAACACTTTTCATTTAGAAAACATAAAAGAGTTATGTGTTATTTTATGAGTGTGCATACATAATGATGTTCAGCTTTACTGGCAAATAAAAGAAAGTTTTGAAGCTTAAAAAGGCTTTAGAGACCTGTGCCTCCGGATTTCAGATTTGACAGCTGAGGTACCAACACCGACAGTGGTGTAACCAAGTCCATACATCATCCTGAGATGGAAAGAAGGATTTCTTCCTTCTGATGGGATGGGTGATACAAAGCTAGGGAAGTTTCTGTAGGAAATGCACAGGTTGATATCCAGAAAGGAAATGAGGATTTTAATCATTGGAAAATGTTCAACAAGTAATATTAAAATAGGGGAACAGAAGAACTGTATGGCACAATGACAACTGGTGGCCCCATGGGCAGGGGGCTCTTATGGAAGCTCGGGTTTGCTGTTTCAATACAATTAAAATTGGTTATATAACTGTATATTCCTAGACTGCCACCATAGTGAGATATGTACATAATGAGACCACTGGACAGCCAGGATGTGACTTCTGTCTCCTCTACTTCATGCCACCAGTTTGACGTGAGCTAACAACTGGAGGAAAGGCCAAAGGATAATTCTAGAAGATTTGCTATTGCAACCTTACCTTATGTATATGTAGTCCTCTCTGTAGTTACCAAATCTATAGACAGAGTAAAGGATGAGAGGCGCAAGAATGGCTTTCTCCTTCTAGGCTTCCAGGAAGACAATGGGTCCTCTTCTGGAATTTTTGGATGGACAAGATATTTACCCAGCTCATATACTGCACCCTGTAAATAGCATCCACGGGGGAAGAGAAGTAAATTGTCCGTGTTCCTGTGAGCTGCAGCCTGCTCTGGAGGACTTGCACAGGCACTGGCCTTTTCCTGTGTGCATGTGTTCTATGACATGGGCTTGTTGTAGGAGAAAGCTCTCATATGCACTAAGAGGCAGAGACATAGGGCATAGTCTACTTCAGACAGTGAAATGCATCTTAGGTGCTGCAAGTTGGCATTCAGAGTTCTTGAGGGTCCCATTGATTCTCTCAGCGCATTGCCAGCTTACTCCCACACATAGCCTTTCATGTTGGACACTCACCTGGGCACAGTTCTACAAAGCACCACAGGTCTCTCAAAAGTCATGCTGGCCAACAGAGGGCAAGAAGCTAAAAACATCAGCTGAGGCTCCTGGGCTTGGGGACCTGTGAGTGAATCAGAAACTCTTTGCAGTAGTTAGGAAGAAAAGTAAAGTTGGCTTCCTTAGTCAACAACCCTCCCCACTTTTAGTCTTAGCACAACTGCAGGGTATTATTCTACTTAGTGCACCCATTTGGAGAACTGGGTTGTATTCCACCCTTTCTTCTGTTACCATCATCTTCTGACATTCCTAAAGTCCTGAAGAAGAGGACAGGAGGAGGAAAATCCCACTTGATGTGTTTGGAGGGGTTCTCACTGAACACGGTATGCTTCCCGTCTAACTGTATTCTGTTGGTGGGAGGTCAGCCATAAAACCCACTTAACTGGGGAGGAGCAGCAAATGTAGTTTAGCTATATGCCCAGAGAAGAGGTGACAAAGATGCTGTCTTGTCTCAAGATGGTCCCTTAACTGATTCTTATTTAAATATACACCAACCTTCCTGGCCATGTCAAGGCCCCATCAGAAAGTATGATATTCTGGGGTGGGAAGGGAACTCTGCCATGCATTTTGCCACCATAAAGTGTCCGGAGGCGTTTTCAGTGATAATACAACTCTCCACCCCAGGATTCCTCTTCTAGTATTGCATCCTCAAAATAGAAAGAGCAAAGATTTGTGAGCCAACACATTCATTTCCATGAAGTTTCTCAGGAGTTTGAAAGTGAGCAAGAAGCAAACTTTCACAAACGAGAAAATGGTTTCAGTGTTTCCCCCTTTATGTAGTTAGTAATTAAATACAACTGCTTTCCAAAGGCTCTTTAATGTAGTTAATGACATATGGACAGACAGGAGAAACGAGAACCTCGCCACAATCTTTTCCTCGCAAACTTATGCTTAGGTACGTAATCACAGACTCTTAATGAAGGCTAAAAACAGTAGTAACACCCGACGAATTTTTTCCTGGAGTGGAAAAAGAACACCTTTCCATTGTTCTCCATGTGTGTTTTCTTCTAAACTTGTATATCTTTCGTAAATATGAAGAGAAGGACAAGGGTGAGTGTGGTGGCTCACCAGGTAAACGGTTTACCTTCCAGGAATGAGGATCAAAGTTCAGATCCCCAAATTTCACATAAAGTTAAGTGGATACAGTAGTCTGCCTGAAATCCCTGGCACAAAGCTGGCTTGTCAGATGAAGCAATGCACTGAGTTCCAGTTTCAGCAAGAGACGTTGTTTCAATATATAATGATGGAACCGTTAACATGTCTGTGAACATGCATATATACCCAAGCGTACGATACACACATACAATGCCAAAAAACAAGATAACTAAAAAGAAACTTTAACAAAGTAGGAAGAATGACTTTGGATGCCTGATTCACCGAGAGACTTATCATTCCAAGAATCTCAGAATGTGATCAAGTAATAATGTCCTGCAATTGTATGAGAGAGAAGGGGAAACAGGAAGCTTGAGACCAGAGGACACTATGGAGGTCAAAGGTTACACAGAATATGATGCACATAGCACTTTTCTTATCTGGGCTGAAGAGCACAAGTCTCAACTTTAATTGCTTTTCATAGTTAGGACAATTGCTGGCTGAGTGATGCACGCCTATAATGCCAGCATTTGGAAGGCGGGTTCGAAGTTCAAGGAGACCCTCAGCTACTTAGCAAGAGTATGCTAGCCTGTGATACCCGAGACTCTGTCTCAAAAGTAAAAATTCTTGAACAGGTCACTGATTTAAAAACTCAAGAAAGTGGCAGTGGGTTCAAACTTGAATTTCTGTCTACTGATTGTGGGGATTTTGCTATATAAGATCACTGATTTGAATGTTTTTGTAAAAGTAGAAATGATACCTTCTCAGTATATGATTAGGGTTGCACTAAATATAATAATTTCTTCAAATCTGTGATTCCCATGCTTTTGCATGATGAATTTCTATGTACATATATATTTGTATCTGTGTGTATATATGTGTATAAATACCATACATATCCATCTGGGAACCTGTAACTAAACTCAGAGGGATAAAAGCCCCTTTCTTATTTCAATTCTTTTAGTCCTCTGAAGGCTTTTTCTCATCCCCTGCCCTTCTTTTTCCCAGACTCCACCTAAAGTTTTATTTGAGGGAGACTATGCCTGGAATTCCCACCTGTAGTGTGGAGAGTTACTCCTGAGACCCCTCCCTATCTCCTTTCCTATAAGGTTCAATTTCAGAGGGGCAGCCCATGCCCACTCTACCCCCTGCTGTGTGCCAACTCTGAGACAGCAGGTGTGTCCTTGCCTAAAGGTTTTAAGAGAAACATTCGGAAGCAAAACAATTCTGGGTTAGCTTTGGGCATGGGTAGTTCAGGAGTTCTTGAGCTGTGGCTCTTTCCAGTGATGCGAATCAAGATGAAAGACAAGCATGGCATGCAGACTCATTGTCCTAATTCTGTCTGTCCCACTCACCACAGAGCCTCACAGCAGTGCACGAATAAGGAGCACACATGTGGAGTATTGGGCACCAGACTCTTACACCCAGGGATTATCTTGGCATCATGCTTCTTTCAGCAATAAATTTTATTTTCCAACTTTTTTCCTCCTGGACATATCTATATTTATACAGCTGCTCAACTGGATGGAGAAAGTGCTATCCATGTGTGATTTGGATTGTCTGCATTCTTTCTCCTGCACAGAGGAAGGGGTCGGGTTGGCTGAGAATCTTCGAGGGTCCTTGAACATCCTGCCTACAGGCCTTCGGCATCATTAAAATTGTTCTCAGTAACTTCTAAGAGAAAATATGCAAGGAAATAGCTCATTTGCAACTTAGAACTCACTCGAATCCTAGCCTAGTCTCCAATTTATGCTGCCAAGAATCCTATTGCTGATTATGCTGGATGCCCCATAAATTAATGAGAACTGGACTCAGAGGTGACAACGATCGCTGAGCCTGTGGAGCAGAAAATGCAACACTAATACATATGTTTCAGAAATGCCCCTTTGTCTATATATTTGGAAGAGAAAGTGCTGATGAGGATCAATTTCATATTGACTTTAAATTTTTCAATTGACCCAGAGCTCTTTTTATTAAGTAATGCACACGAGAACGGTTCATCCCGAGCCCACTTGATGGCTTGGAGACTTCTCTTCAGAATCCAGTAAGCTGAATAGAATTTGAAATGCAATTCATCCATGTATTCTTTTATTCATTCTTAAATAAATATTTATCGAGCAGCTGCTATGTGCTTAATTCTAGAAAAGAAGCTAGAATATGAGTAAGACCCAATATGCCCTCAAGGAATCTAGAATCTGATGAGCTTGACAGACACATGAGCATACAGTCCTGCTCGGAGCAGGTGCCTCGTAGTGAGGTGTGGAGAGGGGGAGAAAGTACGGAGCAAGGACTCACAAAGAATGTTCTGGGCACTTAACAGATACTAGCTCTTGCAGCATGAATGAATGAATGAATGAATGAATGACTAGATGAATGAATGATAGGGCCCTTCAGTTGGGTTTTGAAGCACCATAGGGATTGGTTAAGCAGGAAATAATGTTAAGGGCATTTTAGATTGAGGAAGCCTAATGTGTAAGACAAGAAGATCTGGTATTTTAAATATAGCCCAGGGTCTACGAGGATGCAGGAAGTAGAGTCAGCTGTTCCAGAGCATCTGGAAGAATCTTGGGTGCTAATCCAGCAATTATGCAAATAGGTGTGTATCTAGAAGGCACAGTTCAAGATCCTAGCGCTGCAGGGACCAGTATGGCTCAGCCATGATTGCTTCCTGTGGATGGAACAGAGATGGGAAGTAAAATAGGAAACATGCTCTTATCTTTGAACGTTTACCTGGAAGGGTAGCCTGGTAGAGGACCCAAAGTCTTGCCCTCAGAAAGGCATGGTTGGAATTCTGTTTCACCACCCATTATCAACAGTACTTGATTCTGGAAGCTTGGATCCCCCTGCTGTGTCTTCAGCTGGACTGAGTGTTGGGCAATATGTTATGTTTTCTCTTCTACGGCCTCCGTATGATTTTCTCAACTAACCTTTCCCACATCCTTACTCAGTGTCTGGATGCCTGCAAGTGGTGCTGCTCTGTTTTGTCTTTTAAGTCCTAAGCAAGTCTGGGCAAACATGAGCATCTCTCTGCTGAGCCCCTGCCTCTGGGACATCCTCCCAGTGCTTTTGCATAGCAGGTTGGAATCTTGTTGTGCTCTCCTGGACTTGACTCAATGTCTGCAGCGGCTGGTTGATTTATGACTGCTTGCTCCTCTGTTTGATCTTAGCACAGTCCGCTATGATGTAGCGGCTGCATTCCACTCACCTGCTGGTATCTTCATGTTTGGTCAATAGCTTGTTAGCTACTCGGAGGACAGGGCTGCCCTTCCTGGCTAACACTGAGAGTGGTCTCTATGGTAACTGCATCCCATCAGAGATTGTGCTCATTCTTCAAGGTTTTCCTCATCTATTTCTCTCTGGTGACTTCTGAATAACCTGTACTGTTTGGAGCCCTGTCTCACCCTGCCAGGAAGCTAGTGCTGATTGAAAGCCTCACAGAGGAGCGGAAGAAGACACACTGCTTTCTTCTGGCTTGCTCTGTGTTGCATTTGGGCCAGGCCTACTGGGACTTGTCAACCCTCCTTTACCATGGCTTTTTGTGGCGGTCCCCAGCTACTGCTCTTGGTCTCACTCAGAAAGCGTTGCTGAGGTTTCCCCAGATCTCCCTGCTCATTAATACCATGCAACAATTCCCCCTGAGTCCTGCCATTCTGTGGATGCCTTTTCCTTGTCTGCCTTTGTTTAGTCTTTCTCTGTCATCTCCTCAGAACTGACACCCACGCTTTCTGTTCTTCATCTGTGCCAAAGAAAGGCTGTCAATGATACTCATGTAGATTGCTCACATATAATATGGGAAAACCATCATTTATATGAAATAGGGCTCTAGAGTATTCAGTCTGCTCATGACATCAGGGCTCAGCGATAGCACAGGTGGTAACAAACCCCATGTGGAGAGCTGTGCTCTGGGTACTGTGGTGAGCTCATTGCATCTTTACAATGCCCTGGTAAGGAAGGTACTACTTTTGTGTTGTTGTGTAGATGAGGAAACTGAGACTGGAGAGTTTAGGAATGTGCCCTGGGGTTCTCACTGCTGAATGGCAAGTCTAGTACTCATACTCTGGTTCAAGAATGTTACTGTGGTGGTCTTGCAAATCTTACTTTTTTAAAGAAGCTAAGATATAGATAAATGACTATATATATATATATATATATATTTCAACTCTCTCTATATACATTTATTGATATGTGTCTATAGAGTGATGAACCAATACTTTAAAGTTATTCTCAATTTTTCCAGCTTACTACTATGCTAAAGATCAACTTTAAAATTCCAGCTCCCTCCAGTTTAGTTGACTGCAACAAACTTCTTTCACCTGGGCTTGTTCCACACCTAGTCCGCAGCTCTCCTAGGCAAAAAAACCCATTTCCAACATCTTGGGGGTCTCCAGTGAAATCCAGGCTTTACCTTCATAACTTCACACAATAGCCTCTCTGGGCTTCCATGCAGGGACATACCAGAACATGCCTGAAGCTACCAGGTTCTGCTTCTTGATGGCACTGGACTTGACCCTCTCTTTCAACTACATTTGACACAGTTTTCTTTTCTTATGGTTCCCTTCTTGGTTTAAGATTCCCTTTAATCCCTTTGATTATTTCACAATGTGGAAGTTTACCTGGGTGGGGTCTTGCCCTGAGGTCATCATTCCCTTTTTTTTCCCATCTAACACCTGGCTTTACTTTAGAAACCTTTTATCTCTTTGATCACTGGACTTAGCTCTATTCGACTTCTTCATGCTCCATTTTTCTTCACTGTGTGCTTTTTAGTTCTCTTTGTCCAGCTTGCAAATTTACATTGTAGATCTGAATAAGTGATTACTTATATATAAATAACCACATGACAAGTCAATACTAGACATCTTAAAAATCTCCTCTGCCAGTGAGATTAATTCAAAACTCTTTGACTTAGCCTTAGATGTTTTGTGGACAAGAGCAGAAAGCACTTCTTTACCTTCTTTACAAGAATATCACAAGAATGGTCTTTGGATCACTTACTAATATTCTTCCCCTCTGAAACATCTTGCGTTGGGCTCCCACAGTTCACACTATCCTCAGTACTGTCTTCTGGGTTCTTACTAGATGACCCATTAAGCCCCACTTGAAGCATCCAACCACTACTCTAGCCCAGTGTCCCAAAGTCTTCCTTATTCCTCCAACAAGTACCATGGTCAGGACTGTCACAGCAACACCTGGTACCAACTTCTGTATTAGTCACGATTTGATTGTTGCAAAGAAACATCATGAAAGGCCGGGCGATGGTGGCGCACGCCTTTAATCCCAGCACTCGGGAGGCAGAGGCAGGCGGATCTCTGTGAGTTCGAGACCAGCCTGGTCTACAGAGCTAGTTCCAGGACAGGCTCCAAAGCCACAGAGAAACCCTGTCTCGAAAAACCAAAAAAAAGAAAAAAAGAAAAAAAAAAAGAAACATCATAAAGAAGGCAATTCATAAAAGAGAGTATTTCATTGGGAGCTTGCTTGCAGTTTGAGATTCTCAGTCCCTTATCATCCTGGTGGGGAACATGGTGGCACACATGGTGCCGGAGCAGGAACTGAGAGCAATATTCTGGTCCACAATCTGAGAGGAGAGACAGGAGATGCTGGGCCTGATGAGGGCTTTTTGAAACCTCAAACCTCATACCCAGTGACACACTTCCTCCAACAAGACCACTCCTACCCTAATAAAAATACATCTTATAATCTTCTCAAATAGTGCCACTCCCTGAGGACTAGGTGTGTGAGCCATTCTTATGCACACCACAACACCTGTCTCAAACAAAACAAAATTAAAGTCTCTTTTTTGTATGTCCCATTTTTTTTTCTCTTTCTCCTTGCTCCCTTTTTCTAGTCTAGGTTCAAATTGTCGAACTTACAAACCTTCTTGTTGTCCATACTATCATCAACAAGTGGTTACTTCACCCTCCACCTGTGCTCCCACAGCTCTGTAATCCTTTTATGATACTCTCAATGCCTAGTCTCAACTGTCTATCTATGCATTTGTCCTGTGACACAGACACACTGGAGGTTAGGCACAAGCCTTATTTTGTGTTGCGTTCCGAATCCTAGAACCTCGTGAGCAGCCATGAGGCTGGGCTGCTTAGGCTAACATGAAGACATTCTGATAGATAAATAGCATTTGAGTGGCTTATAAGCCAAAAGAAAGTGATTTATCCCAGCTTTCGAGGCTCAAAAAAAAAAAAAATTCTTAGACCAAGGCTCTTACATAGCTGTTCTGATGAAGGCTCATTTTGTTTCATGGTGACTTCTCACTGTGTTTCCATATTGTACAATGTATATGGGGACTCTCTGGGGACTCCTTGATATGGGTGCTAATTCCATTTGTGGGGACTCCACCCCGTGAGCTAATTACCTCCCAAAGACCCACTTCCTAATACTGTTACACTGGAGATCTGTGAATTGGTTTCACTATATAAATTTATGGAAAGGGAGGAGGAAAATATTATGACCATAGAAAATTAAACTTATTATTTAACTGCTAAGATAATTAAAAAGATCTAAAACCTTGTCATCAATATTCTGATAACCATCCCACTTAATACTTTTTCATCTCAAGTTGGTAATGTGGCTCCATGGAAGACCTTCCCACATAAGGGTGAGGACCAGAGTTTGAGTCCCTTAAACCACATCTCCAGAACTCACAGAAATCCCAGGTGGGCATGGTAGCCTCCACCCCAAGAAATTACAGTGCTCAGAGAGTAGAGAAGAAAGCAAGCTGGCTGGCTAGACTAGTCCTATCCATGAACCCTGAGTTCAACTGAGGGACCTTGCCTCAGAGGGTGATATGGGAGTGACTGAAGCAGACTCCTGCTTTAATGTCAGCTTCTAGCCTCCAAACATATGCTGACACATGTGAACACAGAGACACTCTCACCACACACACACACACACACAAACACACACAAACACACACATGCAAAATCGGTGACTTTTTAAAAGACCCTTAAACTTCAGATTATGATACAATGCAAATGAGCCTCCCAGGCATACAGTGCCTGCTTAGGTCACAGACCCAGTGCCATGAGCCTGATGGGAGCTACAGAACTGTGCTCTGGGGTGTGAGAAGAGACCTATCCATGTCTGCTGTTCATCCCCACATCCCGAGCACCTAAGACAATAGGACTGTAGGTGTTGAGATCCTGTTGGATGGATGAAAAGATGGATAGATGGATGGATGGATGGATGGATGGATGGATGGATGGATGGACGAATGGGTGGATGGATAGAAGGATGGATGGATGGACGGATGAATGTGTTGATGGATAGAAGGATGGATGGATGGATGGATGGATGGATGGATGGATGGATGGACGGACGGATAGATGGATGGATGGATGGATGGATGGATGAATGGATGGATGGACAGACGGACGGACGGACAGACGGATGGATGAATAGATGGATGGATGGATGGATGGATGGATGAATAGACGGATGGATGGATGGATCTATTGATTGATTCAATAAACTCCAATATCTGCTAGATGAGCATGCTCTTGCCTCTTGAATGTGTAAGAAGAAAGGGACGTAGGAGAACTGTTACTCCTAACAGGCTTTTACAAGCATGTACTCATTCACACATGTAACTCCACTTCTCTGTATGGAAAAGGGAATCAGGACATTTTGAGTTTGTGATGGCAGGCTGTGTGCTGAATGTTGTCATCTTTAGGGCAAGTTGCCTTTGGGGTCAGGTGACACTCCTTATGATCTAGAACAATGTGGCCTTTTAGACTTTTAACTGTAGCCCTGATGGGTCAAATTTTGGAGTCAGTTCAGATATTAGAATCTACACTTGCCATGGATTCTCTTTTTTTTTTTTTAACTTGCAAACGACATTTAATGCTTCAGAAATTTAATAGAGTGGTTAATGAAACCCTGAGAGTTCTGGGGTTACATGGTCTATAGCCCTGACCTCTCTGGCTGTGTGACTTTGCATCCAACTTCTGAAAGTGTAGTAATAACGAGTGTAATAATAGTAGGTGTAGTAATAACATTTTCCTTTTGGAATTGACATGATAATGAAATAAGTCAACTCACCTGGAGAGTTTAAAATGTCACCTGGCACCCAAGATCGCTAGCTCTCAGATGTTGTGTTTCTGGATTTGCAGAGAGAATGAAAAACCCCCGATTTGTACAGCAGCTAGCCTTCTGAAACCACAGCTCAGAGCTGCTCCAGTGACCCCTCCCCACATTCTGTTAACTGGACCCCTGGAGCAAGCCATGGTGTGTTTAAAAGGCTTGGAAGGAGCTAACTGCAGGAGGTGTGTCTCAACTAAGACCAGTAAGGGGCAGAATAGCCCAGCACAGGAAGAAGAGACAGCCGACAGGCTGCAGGGCTTGGGTTTGCGTGAATGGTTCTCTTGCAAAGAAGCATCAGGAGTGTGGCCTGTCACACTCTTAGATGGCTTAGGTGGCCCTGCTTAGAGCCGACCACTCAGGCCCTGCACTCAGGAGTGGCCCTGCACTTTCTACAAAATTCTAACCAGCTTTTAAAAGCCATTTTCTAAAACCACATGAAACCAGAATGCATGAGACATAAAGTAATTTCAGGAACATGTCCTTTGGCCATGTAAAAGGAAACAGAAAAAGCAAAAAGGGAAAATGTAATATAAAAAATCATAAGGTAAAATTTGAGAATGAAGGGGAAACACAGGCATTTAAAACAGACTGTCACCAAACAAGGCTGCACCTGTCACTAGACACCAGACAAATACACACCCTTGCCTGTAATGTGGACCCTTCCTCCACATCCCCATATAAGTGATAAAGGGCTGTTGTTCCTCCACGGACCCAGAGACCCTGTACACCCCATTCTTGATGGCAGCCCACACACAACACTGAGGACTGCTTTGCAGTGATCTGCTCATGTTACTGCCAGCCATTTATTGAATGCCTCCCTCTTTCAGGGGCTACACAGAATTCTTCCCTAATACCATGTCATCCCCTCTAACAGTTTTCAAATCTTGGGACCAATAAGACGGGAATACAGGGTTGTTTTTTCTGATGAGCAAGGTGAAGATACTAACAAAAGTGGTAATGTCTTTTGCCCTAGAGCTCTTCCCACCTTCTTGGTATATTTACTGTGTGTTCCATACTGTTATTTCACCTTTATCAAGTACTGTGTGTTTCTATACACATACTGTAAATCCATCTTCTCAGCGTCCTTGTGCATGTGTATACACCGCAGTCTCACCCATACTACAGTCAAGAAACAGCTTAGACGGGTCAAGAGAAGTTCCTTTAGCCCAGAGTTGAGATTCCCACATGATCTCTGTTCTGCTTCAGACCCTGGGGTCTTGAGACCTTTCTTGCATCCCATGTCACAGAACCCTTTTCATCTCCCAGAGCAGACTCTTGGCTGCACTCAGCCATCCCCTATGATGCTGTGCCTGTCCTCTGAAATTTGACTGGAAATGAGTCTACAACCATGTTCAGGGACATTTTTCTGCAGCAAATACCTAGTCATGCATGTAGACCCAGGCTAATGGTTTCTGTCCCCCTCCTCTATGTACTTGGCTCTAGACCTGTTATTTATATACAGCATGAAATTTCAGAGAGACTTTGAATAGCGTGGAACATAGTCTGGGGAGACTTGGTGAAGAAGAGGAAGGCTAATGGCACCTCACAAAGCTTATCCCACAGCTGCTGGAGTATTCCGCAAGGCAATGAGCATGTTATTACAGCTATGATTGGGTTTCCATGTACTTCTCAAATCAGATGTGTAAATATAATCAGAAACATTTCTCTCTGAGGCACAGACCTCCATCAGATTCTACCTGGCATCCTGGTTCAGAGGGAAGAAAATAAATTAGCTCTAATTAGCTTTCCCACATGCTGAAGAAAGACTCTTGTCACAGTTGTGCAACCAGGAGAGAAAGAGCTGCCCCAGACCTCTCTTAAGGAAGGTGGCACAGCAGGTCGATGGAGTATGGGCTTGATGGATGTGCAACCTGTTCTGCCCCAGCTTGTGCACCTGCCATCTCTACCCTCTGGCTTTTGTATTTGCCCTTTCTTCTTATATTCCTTCTCTCACATCCAGCATCCTTGATTCCACTATCCTAAAGAATTTCCCAGATTAAGCATCTACTTCCATATGTGTGGGAAGAGAGTAATATGGGGTCTACTACGATCAGGCTTAGACCTGAATCCAGGGATGCAGAGATGGATAAGAACTGGTTGCTGCTTTTAGGAAAATCCTTTTTAATGGGAGAATAATAAGAATAACTGACTCAGTTTTAGTGCCAGGGGTGTGGCCATACCCAGCAAAGACATTCTCTTATTTAATCTCTATAAGATTTTTTTTAGCCTTTTGTAAGCAGAGGAGTAATTTCAAAGTGGTAAATCATTTTATAATGAGTGTTGGAGCTATGATTCCAACTCAGAGCCCAAATCTTAGCTAATAGATTACATTGTCTCATTGTCTTGAATAGACAATGCAGTATTCCATAAATGAAACAGCTAGTAGTAAGAGAGGCTGTGGAAACAGCTAGCAGTAAGGGAGCCTGTGAGAACAGCTAGCAGTAAGGGAGGCTGTGGAGGTGACATGTGCATCAGTTGAGTGATAAAGGTAAACTTGGTGAAGAAGACCACTGAACAGATCCAGGAAGGAAAGAACCGTGAGGGCTTTTATTTACTTTTACTTTTTAGAGTGTGTGCATGTGCTCATGAGTTGTATAATGTGTTGGGGGAAGGGGGCGTCTGTGTGTGTGCCAAGGTGCCCATGTTGAGGCCGGAAGACAACGTTGTAAGACTGATTCTCTCCTTCTACTTTTAATGTGGGTTTTGGAGATTAAGCATAGCTTGTCAGGTTTCCATTAGATAGTGGCAAGTCCGTCTACAGGTGAGCCATCTAACCCGCTCCAGGAAGGGTTTTCATAAGGGAAAATGGAAGGAAAAAGCATTTTGGATGGAAGAGTCAAGACTCTGACGTATGAAAGGAAACCATGGGAATGGACCAGAAAGAATATGCCCTGTGAAGGGTTCATGTGCAGGTAGACCCTATGCTAATCTACTTAAATGACAAACTTGTTAAATGTCTTCTGTGTGTCTGGTGTACTGATTGCCCGGGGATTAATTAACATGGTGCTTAACACAAAATCCACACCGTTAAGGCATTCAGAATTTTAGCACATCACTGTATAGTAGGGGCCGATCTTATCTCTCAAATGGCACTTGGCAGCATGGAGAGGTATTGTTTGGTTGCAATTGGGGGATGCTACCAGTATGCTGTGAGTGGAAGCCAGATGTACTATAAAATGCCCTTTACACTCAGGACATTGCCCTACAAGACATAGTTGTCTGACCTAAATTGTCAGTAGCTCTAGTGAATGACAAGCCGGGGGAGGAACTTATTCTCACTTTTTTCCCAGATTGTGTAGCTTCTGGCGGGGAAATGACAGCAGCTAAAAACTTTCTATCATAAATAACCACCCAACACAAAAGAAATCAGTTTAATTGCCCAGGCTCTTTTATGAGCAACCCCTGATGACCCAAAAGTGCTCTCCTACCACCTCTGGATCAGAACCACTCAGCCCTTAGCCTCCCCGCAAAGGGGGTGTCAGATGGCTTCTTCTTTTTTAATCAAATTAAGTAAATAGTGGCGCTGCAGACGCTGCACAGCTGAGGAATGTCTTACAAATTGCCTAATCCCTTGCTTGCTTCTTCCACAGAAGGGAAGTTATCAGAGCGCCTCTCCACTTCCCTTCCCCCCCCTCCATGGTAAGCAATATTATCAGCCCTAGCTCACCAGAAACAATGTGAGGGTCTTAACGGCTTTAAAATGAAGGTCTACTTTTCATGGTTATTCCAAACACGCCAGAGCTGAGAACTGTTATACCTTTTGTTTGTTTGTTTGATTGATTGATTTTTTTTCAAGACAGGGTTTCTGTGTAGTTTTGGAGCCTGTTCTAAAATTAGCTCTTGTAGCCCAGGCTGGCCTTGAACTCACAGAGATCCACCCGCCTCTGCCTCCAGAGTGCTGGGATTAAAGGCGTGCCCGGTGTTATACCTTTCTAATGCTGGCTGAGAGCTGAAGAAAGAGCTGGCTGTGGCCCATACTTGGGGAAAGTTCAGATTCCCGTCCTGAAGAATGAAGAGTAGGGTCGGGGCGCTGGGGACATGCTCCTTGGACTAGCTCTGGCCATCCAGCTGAGTCTCACAGAACTTTTTGTCCACCACTGCCTTTAACTGTGTAACTTTGAGCAAACTGTTCACTTGATCTCTTTAACCTAATTCTCTCTACCCGAAAGAGGTAAGAATCCGTTCAGTACCTCCTCAACTGTTAGGGGTTAGTGTGGTGAAGCTAGGGGCAAAATATAGTATCCATGGTGCAAAACAGAACACGCACTCAGCAAATGGGAGCAGGCTGATGATGTCCTACCCAGATCTGGCTTCAGGAATGTAGGGTGTGTCAACAAAGAAGAGGCACTCTTGTGGCTTAGTTACTTTTCTTGGCTTTTAAGCACAGGTAAGGAGGAGGGAAATTCATTGCGCCCTAGTCGTTCTTTAGCAATTCATGCGGTCTAGGGCCATGTCTCAGGGTGCAGACTGGGCTACGAGGAAGCTCACTGACAGATCAGAGAGAACATGAGGGAAAATCAATTAAAAGGGCCTTTCAGGTGGCAAATGCCTAGCATCAATCCCAAGAGATACCTGAGTTTTCATAGCCGGCAAGGCCTTCCTTTTAACCCGTTGGCTCCTCCAGCTGGAATTTCCCAGGGTGAAGTCCGTTCCTAGCAATGGGTGTGCGGGTGTGATTAATGACCCTGGTTACGGGCCGGTTAGCAGCAGAGAGCTCCATTCATCTCACTTCGTGGAAGCATCACACGCCATTTATTGTCTGCCACCGGGATGTGTTCCTTTGCAATTAGGTAAATGCCTTCTTCGCGGGAGATGCTGTGGTTCCTTCAGCAGCAGCTCACCTCTCCTCCCTGTTCTGGCCAGCACCCTGCAGGAAGACGTAGGCTGGGGAAGCCATTGCGGGAAAATGGGGCCTTGGAACTTTGTCTGCTCCCTGATGCTTCATATAATGGTGGCAGGAGGTCAGTATTCAGCCCAGGGGGTCCATAAATATCATGACTTTGTAATCAATCTAAGGGTTGGGAGGAATGAGAGAGCAGGAGGCAGGGCATGGCATGTTAATTGAGACGTGGTGCTTCTTTTCTACTCTACAAAGAATCCTCCAAAACCCCACTTTTAAAGACCTGATTTGCTCATTTATGGAATATTGCTTTGGTGTGGCACCACACTGTTAGCAACACTGTCCCCTGTCACAGATAGAGACACTCAGGTGTGAGAGGAGACAGACCTTCCTCTGAGTTACCCAGAACCAGGCTCTGAACTCTGCCGCTCTGTTCCACTAATAGACAAGTATGACATAGGACAAAGAGAGTGGCCATCTGTGAGTACCTGCTCCCTTAAGAAAGCAAACGAGAGCATGAATTTATACCACAGTTACTCACTAAATCCTAGGGAAACCAGGCATTGTTCTGGAAGGATATTGGTGAAGAAGATAAATGTTCATGGAGACTAATTCCTTTCTACAAAAGGGGACAACAGTAATGACCTCTAGTTGTGTTATTATACCTCAGGTCTACTACTTACATGCTCCACAACATTTAATCTACGCCAATGAGTAATAACCATTTCAATTTACAAATGAGACAATGGTAGGAAAAAAGTGATCTCATCATGACTGGGGCTATGTTCCTTATAAAAAGAAGACTACAGAGAGTTGCCCTGTCTCTTCTACCACAGGAGGACTAAGAAGGCATGTACCATCTTTGAACCAGACACCGAATCTGCTGGAACCTTGGTCTTGAACTTCAGAGAGGCTCATTGTTGATAGAGTGTGCAGTCTCTGGTGTTTTGTTATGCGATACAAACCAAATAAGGTGCAGCCAGTGGGTCTTAGACTTGTGCTTTCAGACCACACTGGCTGACTCCAACTTGCTTTTGCACATTGAATAAGCAGGTTCAGGTACGTGGGGATTCTTCTTGACGTATGGAGAAAGAGTTCTGGGAGGTGACAGATACCTTGAGCATAAGAAGCTAGAATAAAAGGTTTGGAGGCTTGGAGGAGCAGTGTGGTAAGCCTGTAGAAGGAAGTGGGCAGGGGATGACACTCTTGCCCAGTGAACAGGAGGAACTCACAACTGTTAAGCCTGTGAAGCCAATGTGGACTGAGTACCAACAGATACAAGGCAGGTATAGAGGTCAGAGGTCAACTGATATAGGTTCCACTAGTCTGTGCTCAGGATGCTACTTTATTATTTTAACCCTAAGCAAAAGGGAAATACTCTGTGATAGCTAGCACCCATTCAAACTCTATGCTCCTTATTCCACACTTGTCTTATGGGTGACTATGGGTAAATACAAGATTATTTCTTTCTTTCTTTTTTTTTTTTTTTTTGGTTTTTCGAGGCAGGATTATTTCTTTTAAAAAATGTTTTTATTGATTGGTTAAAAAATTTCATACATGCCTACGACATAGTTTCTGCCAGCCAGCCATTGTATTTTTACTCTTCCCCAAGTTCCTCTTCACTCCTTCCATGCCACCTAACCCCCCTACTGAGTACAATCTGTATTGTCTATGTATAGGCATGGGAGTGGGACCATCCACATGGAACATGGTGGCCTATCAGGGACCATCCTCATGAAGAAAACTGACTTGCCTCCTTTAGTAGCCAATAACTGTTCATTGCAACAGCACCTCAGCTAGGGTTGGGAGGTGGGGGTAGGGCCTCAAATATCCTTCCCCTTTTCATGCTGGAATTTTTGTTATCTCTTGCTAGGGAATGGACATGGAGATGATGCCTTTCATCATATTAGGGTTATGAAAAGGCAGGTATGGCCACTCTGTCTATTTTGTTTCCGTTTAGTTTATGTATTTGAGCATTTCTAGTTCCTGGGAGGAATCATGTTTGATATTCTAGGTGATGGTGGAGATGGGAGGAGATAGTATGCATCCATGAGTCACCCTGAGACACACCCCCTGTGGGGATGAGCTTTCGTCAGGAAGAGCAAGCACGCTATAGCCATTGACAAGATGAAGTTAATTTGTCGACTAGTATCAGAATGGCTAGCTACAGGGACTTAATTGGCCTTTTCAAGGCATTCCTGTGGTTATAGGATGGAAAAGACAGAGAGAAGACTCAGGGAGACACGTGGTTCTGTTGAGAAGGGCAAGAACCTCAGGTCATTGTTGAGATTCACACATATATACACCATGCATGCCTTCTTTAACTCTTCCATAGAGAAACTGTTCATTAAGCAAGAATAGTTTGAAACAAAATGTTAAACTCAATTCTTCTGGAGTACTTCCAAGTGTGTTCTCTCTCTCTCTCTCTCTCTCTCTCTCTCTCTCTCTCTCTCTCTCTCTCTCTCTCTCTCGTAACACTATCATGGTTTGCAAAGTCTTAGTTTCCAAATAAGCAAGGAAAAGATTAGATATCATGCAGGTGACTGTGAATCTCACTTCTGTAAGCCCGGGCTGTCTACTGGGTGTTCATGAGCTCAGGATTAGTGGTCTCAAGAGTAGGTGGACCCGAAGAGCTCCCTCAGAATATACTGCCTGCATGTTTCTGCAACTCAAATATCTTGTCTTTCTTTGCTCATCTACAAGATGAGAATAACACTAGTGCTTGCCTCATGAGGTTACCCTAAGATCCCATTGGCACCCCAAGAGGGTCCAATAAAACAGCAAGTTACTGTTTTCATAATCCTATAATAGAACAACTTATTTTTAACCCTACTGTCCTGTATCTTGTTTTGAACCCTTCTGACTTAATCTTAAAAAAGTCTTCTTCCACGCCAAGCTCCCTTGGCTTCCACTCTCCTTGCTCCTCAGAGTACTCCATCCAGATTCCTTCCCTCAAAGATATAGTGAGGTTCATCAGTAGTTCATTTGTGTTTATTGATTAGTGGTCCAGTGTATGACTGTATTACAATGAATTCACCCGCATGCCCTTTGAACCTTTGTGAGGTTTCTGGGGTTACTAATAAAGACAGGAGCATTTGCATGTAAGTCTTTGGGCGGTCATGCTTTTAATCTTCCTCATACTAACATATATAGGATAAAAAATTTCTGGGTTGTGGGATATATAATGATAAATTGCTAGATTCACCTCCATGTGGCTAGACCATCTTATATTACCATTAATAGTGTATGAGAGGTCCTGTTGGTTTTCTTTCTTGCCAATATAAATGTGTGCAGTGGTTTCACATTGCTCTTTTACATCATGATTCCCTAATCAGGATTTTTCGTGTATTTCCCTCTTTATTTGTTCTTTGGTAGAGCACTCATTTTATGGGCTTCTTTGGGGTCATAAGAATGTCAATAATTTTGCAGAATTCAGCGATCTTGGAGAAATACTTTTTGTGCCTTGCCTTCTCAAACTCCTTCGCGTGTATCATAAGGGAAATAATTAATTGCAGTTTCTTCTATATTTCTAGACACTCAAGCACTCAGTGTTAAACACTGAAAATATTCAATACGTTTTGGTTGCCAGAGACAAACTCTAATTTCGAATGTCTAATTTCTGTGTCTGCCAAGAACATGGTAGGTGCTAATCCAAATAATAATGATAACATGTCTCCTCCAGTGGTCACTGCCCAACTAGTGACAGTGACTAGTTTTCCTAGATTCAAGTTAAATTTATTGTATGGTAGGAGTTCCAGAAAAATTGCCATGATTTTAGTCTGTGGTCTTAGGGGGTAGAATTGGACCAAGGAGTAGAAAACCTAGAGAATGTGACTATAGCGAGGCATTTTTCCATCTCTTTTCAATAAATGGGAAGGGATTGGCTGGCATCTAGACTGCTGAGCTATCACTGGGAGTGGTTAAGGCCAGAAAGAATAGTCATACGATTAGGTTCCAGCAGAGATGATAGCTATCTTAATAGAAACTGTAGACATCTCATGTTTCCTGTTCTGGAATGTTTGGGATCCTGGTAGGAGATACAATTATAATATAATGTAGTATATATAAAATATAATATAATATAACATAATATAATTTATGCATTACACAACATAAAATACACTATGTATATAATAGTAAGTTATTTTTGAAGACATACAATTAATTTTGTTCAATATTTAAAGGGCATAACTCTAATTAATTATCACAAAAACCTCTAGGGTAAGAATGAATATTGTCCGTAATTGATAGATGAGAAAAATGAACTCAAAGTTGTTAGGTAGCTTGCCTGGTACCACAAATCTGCAAGGATTGGTGCCTTGAATTTGGGTTTATGATAGATAGATATTTCTCTCCTGCCAAAGACTGTCTGTTAGAACCCTGATTCCAAGTGATGGCATTAGAGCAAGGTCTTTGGGAGGTGACTAGGTCCTGAGTCTCTAGTCCTCATGGATGAGGTGAACACTTTTGGAGAAGTGGCCCTAGAATTAGCTGGCTGTTCCAATGTGGCAAAGAGCCTTCCTCCATACCAACCTATAATGGCATCCTGATCTCAGAGTTCCAGCCCTCAGCACTGGAAGGAATAAATGCCTGTGATTTATAAACCAGAAAGTCTCATATGTTCAGTATGGCAAGAAACAAATTGTCAGAAGCTGAAACGCAGTCTAAGTTAGGTCCATGTGTGCCACCCTCAGACTCTGTGACCAGTTTGCCTCTGCTTAGTCATTGTCTGGGGGCAAATGCTACTGAAGCATTGTTCTCTAGTACTTTACGTTACAACATGCCCTCCTGTCTTCGAACCAGTGTAACTAAGAACTTAGCTTTGCAGCTGCAGAGGGCTACTATTTTAGCCTAGCTGGTTCCCCTATGAGGTGGCCAAATGCCAGGCTGACGATTGGCTAAGGTTAGCCAATTGACTTGCTCTCTAGCCAGTCCTACCATTCAGATCTCAGATCCATGAGAAAATGGCACTCACCATCCCCATATGGAACAGGTCTTTCCTTGGCTCTTCCTTCTGGCACGTGAAGTATTTATTTGTTTTTGAAGTCTTCAGAAGTGGGCAGCGTTTTCAATACGCAGCAGTACGGAGTGTCCCCATTTGGTGCCTGTCCATCCAGCATACAATGTTTACTCTGTCACTGAAAAGCTGTTGGACCCTTCCATCCTAATCATCCAAAGATACTTTTGTGACTTCTAGAAATCCAGCCTGCTCTTATTTAAGCCAGTATGCCTGCCTCCCTGCCATCCCCATTACCAGTTCTTGTTGGCAAGAGGGCCATAAGGATACTCACCAGATTGTGCCAAACAGACGTTACCTAGCAACCAGTGGGCACCATCAGGATGCATCTTTGTGTTATCAACACAGTGTGGGATTCTTTAAGCTTCCTGGATCGGTTGGAGCATGGAAGTGCTCCATGAGGCAGCCTTGAAAGAAGACTCTTCATCCTGTAATTCTGAAAAATGGCATGGCTCTCTAAGCCTCATCCCCCCCACCCCTGCCTTTCTCTCTCTCTCCCTCCATCTCTCTCTCCTTCCTTCCCTCTTTCTTTCTCTCTTCTTTTTTTTATTTTAAACTTTTAAATTGTTTTTTATTTATCTATACATTTTTCTCCGCTCCCCTCCCTTCCTCTCCTCTCCCCTTCTACTGTCACCCCCATGCTCCCAGTTTACTCAGGAGATCTTGTCTTTTTCTCCTTCCTGTGTAGATCCATGTATGTCTCTCTTAGGGTCCTCTTTGTTGTCTAGGTCCTCTGGGGTTGTGGACTGTAGGCTTGCTGGTTTTCCTTTGCTTTTTGTCTAAAAGTCGCTTATGAGTGAAACAGCCTCAGTTTTCTAATCTGGATGTTGGGATGGTAGTTAACTGTTCAAAACTGACAGATGTCACAGAATGAATAATATTCTGTAATATGCTATTCTATATTAAAAAGTTATTCAATAAATGTCAGTTCACTTTGAAGTACATTTTGGTTTTCTAGGTTACATTATTAAAATATATAAATCTAAGCCTCTAAGGGACAAGGATCCAGCAATCTGCACTCTATATTAGTAAATCATTTGGTCCTTAAGATAGTTTGCTAAGTTCTTATTCTGGTTTGAATATGAGATTCCCTATAAAGGCTCATGTATTCAAGGAACTGATTAGATCATGAGGGCTTTGTCCTAATCAAAGGATTTTCTCTTGATGATGTATAATATGACGTAATTAGGATGTGGTAGAAAGTACATGGAGTTTAAGTGGATCAAGTCACTCATTGGTGACATGGCATCAAAAGACATATTTTGTCCCTTAACTCTTTTTCTTCCATTTTTCTGCCTGGTTGCCATGATATAAGCAACTGTGCTCCACCATCTTCCAGCACCATGATTCTGCTTCACCACAGGCCCCAGACAGTGGAGTCGGATGGCCCTCAACTGAATAACGGCACAAATGTTCCAAGGCCCTCCTTATGTGGGGATGTGAGACGAGAGCAAAGACTGGACTCTGCGTGTCTGACAGAAGTGGTCCAGACACCTGGCTGAAGGAGCTCGTTAGGGAGCCAGAAGCACCGGAGACTGAGCAAGGGCTTTCGTCTTAATGTCAGGTTTTTCAATCATGCAGGTGTTCAGTTTCTGAAAGAAACTTGAAGTCACATTGAAGTCCAACTGTTCTCTCTATCCCTGCCTTTTAGCTTTATCACCTCTCTTTACCGAAGAAAACGCGCAGCACGTGTAAGCCCAAGAAAGCCAATTCCCAGAGGAGATGGAACGGATGCAGAGTGGGTTAGCCAAGCAGGCTGGAGAAGCCAATGCTCATAGGCTGGAGAAGCCAATGCTCATGGATACCACTGCACAAAATTCTCAAGTCTGAAGTAAGGTAGCCTAGATTTCCATCTCTGAGGACACTGGGTCTCAGCCTTCTCACATATAGAACAGGTAGAACATAGTTTATTTGCAAAGCTGTTGAAGAGATGGGAGCAATGTACATAACACGGATATTAAGATGTCTGAAAGATCAAGGAGCCTCAACATAGGATATATGTTTAATATATTACTAATAGCGATAATAGCAACATACATACAGGAAGAAACCAAACTGGAAACATGGCTCCAAATGGTTGGCCTGAATGGTGACTCTGAAACACTCACTAGGGAGTCAAATGTAAACAAATGTCTGGGATCAGAAGCCAGGGAGATGAGAAGAAACAAGTCAGTAGGCAGACTGATGGGGATAAATAAATCAGGGTCCAGACTAGCCGTAGGCCTAAGTCTGGGATTCTCAGTAAAAAGTGCAGAACATGGCAGACATATTCTTGGGGCAGCTCTATCTGTAGGCCTTTGCTGTCTCCATCAGAAGTCCACTGGCAATGCCCTGCAGAAGCATCCACTGGATCACTGAGATGTCCTATACACAGGGTGCTGACCAATGAAGTATCTGGCATCTGTCCCTGGGGTCACAGCGCCTCAGTGCTGGGAATTTCCCAGAACATGTGGCAACCGTTTCTCCTTCATCCGGTGAATCTGAGCGAGCACATTCTAAGACACATTTAGGGCATTGTCTGGCTGACTTCTTACCTCAGGAAGCCCAGCAGAGAGGCCTTCCTGGAAACAGAGACCCTAATTAGGGATGTATTCATCCAGTCATGCCAGCCAGGTGAATTTTTGGAGATTTCCAACCCAGCCTCTGAGAAGCAGCTAGACCAGCTAGGCCGGGACTACAGGTTATGTTATGGAGTAGAGAGAGTGCCTGTCTCTATCACCTACAAGGATGGCTTTCTTCTGTGACATCTGAACTGTAATTATCACCTGTCAACATCACAGAGTTCAGAACAATGACGGAGCAGCCAGAAACCAGTTCTGTATTTAGGAGGCCAGTGCGTTGAAGCTGGGTCTGAGAAAGTGACCCGGAATCCACCCACCTGTCAGTCTCATCAGTCCTGTTGTGGAGAGGGCTGTTGAATTTGCTGTGCTAATGGCAACCCCCTCCTCCACCAGGAACCCCAGGACACCTTAGCTCAACACATGGAGCTGGAATTTTTAAGTCATTTAAGTAAGAGGCAAACAATCTCCGAGGATTCTAAGTGGTATACTTGGCAATCAGGGGCCCGTGAAACTGGGGACACTTGACCAAAAGCAGTCCAAACTCAGCCCCCAATTAACTCTGTTTGTGTCATGAAGTTGGCTTGATTTTTGAAAAGTAGCACTATAGGCTTTCATTCATTTCTGCCCCTGTAAGTATCTCTCACTCATATTTCTGTCAGGAACCCTAATAATAAAACTCATTTGTTGGGGTGGGGGGAGGGGGAGGCAGAGGGGGAGGGCAAAGTCAAGGGGGAGGGAGAGGGAGCTATTAGATCAAGAGTTATTAGATCCCAGAGTTTAATCTTGTTCTGTGGTTAGTATGCCGTGTGTGTGTGTGTGTGTGTGTGTGTGTGTGTGTGTAAAGGAGTTACTTTTATTTACCACTGTAGGTTGGTAAGACACAAATAGGAACCTTGTAGCCGGTAACTTTTAAGGTCTTTTCTGTGCTAACATCCTAATAATCTTGTAATGGTTGAGCTGCAGCAATGTAAAGCAATGTAAATATACTTATAAACTTGGACAATGCTCTTAACTGTATCACATATTAAGAATTTCTCATAAAAGCCACAAATTAGTCATCTGTAGTATGATACTTAGTGCACAGACAGTGCCTGGCCATAGGTGGGGAAGGGCTAGTTCCTGCTGTTCACTTCACAGTGCCCACTAGATTCAGCTTCTGAACTCTGTGTCTCCTAACCATCTGCTCGGCACCTGGGTCTAGGACTCACTGTCTGAAGTAGAGGTAATAATAGGCCCTATCTCACAGCACTGATTCAGGATAAGGTAAATTATTGTATGAGGAACACTCCCAACAGCAGCCAGGACACTGCCATCACCATCCCGACAGCCTCATTGTTCACTGGATGATTCCTTCCATGCCCACACTGTCTTCAGAGCTCTGCTTCATAAGCCAAGGTCATCTGATTATTTGATTGTTTACATAGACTCCGTTTCCTTGTTAGTTTTCTCGTTCCCAGGAAGATTTGATATATGATGGACATTCAATCACTATTTTTTGAATAATGAATTAGATAAATAAAGACCGTGTCAGGGCCTATTTGTAAAGCCTATTTGTAAAGTTTCAGGGTTTGAGCTCGTAGAATTTGCTGCTTCTTGCAATGACTCAGTTCAACTTTCCCCAAACCACCTTGCTGAAGAGAGCATCCAACCACAGATGCGCCCAGCCTACCCTTTCTCTGACAAGAAATTAAGCAAAGTCTAGCCTCCTGGCTCCTCTTCTAAGACTTATTCAGGCATTCACTACACTTCCGTTTTAGCAAGGTCAGTGTGTAGGCGGAGGCTGCTTGTTCATTCCAGGCTGCTCAGACCTGAAATAATTGCACAAAACTGTATTAATTAAAACACTGCTTGGCCAATCACCTCAGTATATTGTTCGCTAGCTCTTATATCTTAAATTAACCCATTGCTATTATTTTATATTTTACCATGAGGCTTGTGGTTTACCAGTAAATGTCCAGGGCACGTTTGTCTTCTCTGATGACTACATGACATCTCACTGACTCTGCCTACTTTCTCCTGGCATTCAGTTTAGGTTTCCTGCCTAGCCCTACTCGGTCCTATCAGAGGCCAAAGCAGCTTCTTTATTCATTAACCAATAAAAGCAGCATATATACAGAAGGATTTTCCATACCATCAATGTATTTCTTTTTCTGGGTTAAGAAAAGAAAGAAAAGAAAAATGTAAAAAATGCAGTTAAGCACCATAGTCTACATTTACGGTGGTTCTCAACCTTCCTAATTCTGTGACCCCTTAATATAATTCCTCATGTCGTGGTGACCCCCAGCCACAAAATTATATCATTGCTACTTCGTAACTGCAATTTTGTTACTGTTATAAATCATAACATGAATATCTGATATACAGGTATTTCTCATAAATGACCACAAGGGGGTCATGACCCACAAGTTGAAAAGTGCTGTCCTACAAGAGTTGAAAAATCATTATCTTGTCTTTCATGCATTCCTGGACATTCGTCTTCAAAATATGAGTGCTAGTATCCCATGTAAGAAATTTACATGAGAGGTCATTTTTGGGGTCTCCTTGTTTTAAAGTACCAGTCTAGGGCATCATGACCCAAGCCATGCTCTCCCAGCATATGGATTTCCTGCCCTCCTTTTGGTGGAACTGAGCAGAGTCACTCTGGTGCCAAGTGAACTGAGGTAGGGACATGGCCAGGCCATCAGGTCTCCAACATCTGGGCAGCCCTTGGTGTGTTAGAGAGAGGAGAGAAAAAGGTGTGTGTGTCATGGGGAGAAACTCATTGGCAGATGAACCTGGAGTTCAAATCCAGGCAAACTATGCTTGCAATCTTGCACAAACCATTAATGTTCTAGAACCCTCCCTCTTATCACCGCATAAATGCTCTTTCTTGATGTTGTTGTGAAGAGAGGTTACGCTTTATTCAGGAAGCATGTTGCTCCTGGTATCTTGAGAAGTGTGCCTCACTCATCCCCATCACATCCCCTCTGATACTGCGACAGTCATCCCCTCCTTTGTAATAGGCTACGTAATGGTGCCTTATGGACACCTCAGACCCAATGGTACCCTGGTAATTGTCTCAGCTTGTGGAAATGTCAGGGTCTCAATGTCTGAAAAGTTCTAATAGCATTTGAATTTTATTAACCTGAAAACGGTTTCAAAAGAATTATTTTAGGGAAGCAGGGCAGTCCCGAGAGCACGGCGTGCATTGAATATTTATGTATGTTGAGTGGGTGAATGAATACATGAAACAATGAGTGAATGAGCGGATAATATCAGCCAAAGAAGAGCTGCTGGGACTCAAACTTAGGTAGCAATGAAGCCTGCAAGCTAAACCCCAGATACCCAGCATGACCACCACAACCTTCTGACCTTTAGTGGCCTAATGCCATCCTTGCAGCAGACATTTTTCTTACAGATATTTTGGTAAGATGGTTACCTAGTTGCATTTGGGGAGAAAAACTGGAAAGAAATGAATGTTCACTTTAGTTCCAAATAATTTTTAAAAAATCTTAACTTAAATCAATATCTATATCTCTAAGGTTTTTTTCCCCCATTGGTGTGTTTCACTCGCTAATATTTTTTGGGAACAGTCTTTCTATGTAGCCTAGGCTAGCACTGAATCGTCTATCTAGTTCAGGCTAGACTCAAACCTGAAGAAGCCTTGTCTTAGCTTCCAGAGTGCTGGAATCCTGGCTGTATACTTCAGACCTGATTCTCATTCCCTTGAATGTTAAGCATGGATTGTGTGTTCTACCTGAAGCTTCACTCTTGGGCTGTGCTGAGCAACTTAATTTTTTTTTTTTGATTTTTTTTTCTTTTTTCTTTTTTTTTCTTTTTTCTTTTTTTTATTAATTAATTTATTTAATTATTAAAGATTTCTGCCTCTTCCCCGCCACCACCTCCCATTCCCTCCCCCTCCCCCAATCAAGTCTTCCTTCCTCCTCAGCCCAAAGAGCAAGCAGGTTTCTCTGCCCTGTGGGAGGTCCAAGGACCACCCACCTCCATCCAGGTCTATTAAGGTGAGCATCCAAACTACCTGGGCTCCCACAAAGCCATTACGTGCAATAGGATCAAGAACCCATTGCCATTCCATTGCTGGTGGGAATGCAAACTTGTGCAACCACTTTGGAAAGCAGTGTGGCGGTTTCTCAGGAAAGTCGGGTTCAACCTACCTCTCGACCCAGCAATACCACTATTGGGAATATACCCAAGAGATGCCCAAACATACAACAAAAGTATATGCTCAACTATGTTCATAGCAGCATTGTTTGTAATAGCCAGAACCTGGAAACAACCTAGATGTCCTTCAATGGAAGAATGGATGAAGAAAGTATGGAATATATACATATTAGAGTACTACTCAGCAGTAAAAAACAATGACTTCTTGAATTTTGCATACAAATGGACGGAAATTGAAAACACTATCCTGAGTGAGGTAAGCCAGACCCAAAAAGAGGAACATGGGATGTACTCACTCATATTTGGTTTCTAACCATAAATAAAGGACATTGAGACTATAATTCGTGATTCTAGAGAAGCTAAATAAGAAGGTGAACCCAAAGAAAAACATATAAGCATCCCCCTGAATATTAACCTTCATCAGGCGATGAAAGAAGAGAGAGACAGAGACCAACATTGGAGCACTGGACTGAAGTCTCATGATCCAAAGGAGGAACAGAAGGAGAGTGAGCACGAGCAAGGAACTCAGGACTGCGAGGGGTGCACCCACACACTGAGGCAATGGGGATGTTCTATCGGGAACTCACCAAGGCCAGCTGGCCGGGGACTGAAAAAGCATGGGACAAAACCGGTCTCGCTGAACATAATGGACAATGAGGACTACTGAGAACTGAAGAGCAACTTAATTTTTTAAATGGCTTTCTTCTTATGGTATATTCATCAAAGATCAATATAAATTTTCACTGGCTATTATCTGGAATGAGGAAGAATCATGCTACTCAATACACAGCAGAAATATCTTCGAATCTTCTTATCAAATCTTTACCTAATCGACCTATTCAGCACATCATTGGCTTAGCTAATAACATCCTGTCATTTGCTTTCTTCTCCTTTTCCTTTTCTTCATTCATTCTCCTCCTCAAAAGTTTCTTTCTTTCTTTGTTTCTCTATGTAGCTTGAATCCTTTCTTCGGCATTGTGGTCTAATAACCTCTCTTTAACCCGCTTCTAAATTGTCATCCCAGCTCTACAGAACTTCTGTCTGCTGGCCTGCCCTTCTCAAAATTTGTAGGGGAAAAATTTTGTGGCTAATTATACTCTATTGTTTTTACTCTGTTTGACAAATAGATTGTAATTAATTATAGCCTATTTTTGCCATATTTGCCAAAAAAGTGCAATTGCCCCATCCTCATGTAGCTAATTATTACACTCAGTACAGTGTAAAAATACTAATATTCACTCATTTGACAAGTATTTATTGAACACAGACTACATGTCAATCACTTTCCTCAGTGCCAAGAATTAAACAGGCAGTAGACTCATTAAAAATAGGTATAAACTACTTATGTCTGCTGATAACAAATGTAATAGGGAAGGCAAATGAGAGGGAGGAGCCGAGGAAGAGAAATGGGGTTACTTCATGCCCATATAAGCGTGTGACAACTGAAATTTGGACAGAAAAGAAGCCCTGAAATCATTTATAAGTATGCAGTGTTATTTATGATGGCTTCAAGCAAGACCCCTGTGCTATGGTGCTGAGTACTGGGAGCCAGGAAGAATGTGGTACCTTTGAGAGGGGCCCTCTCTACTCTGGTGCCAATGATGGCACGGGCATCACCACCACCACCACAGGTTGTTCTGGATTGTCAGAGCATCTGGAATCCCCCACCTCCCCAGCGCCCCTGAGTTCTACCAGTGAGGGAGGAAGGAAATGCGAGAATCTTTTGAAATACGGATGGGGTTTGAAGTAGAAGGTTGAAAAAGTTACATGTGTCCTCGGCTTTCACAGTGGGCGCAGAAGGAACAAGAGACAGGTCATCAAGAAGAAAAGTGTGTCGAATTTGTTTTAAATTTTTTTTTCATGGCACTGAACCTTCAGAAATGAAGATGGGTAAAGCCTGGGACAAAGTGGGCAGCTAACAGGGATCTGATTTTGTGGAAATACACTAAGGGACAGCCAGTAGGACTTTTCAGCTGTAGTCCCTGGGCCCTCTGTGTGCAGCTTTCTTTACAGCTCAGGTGGAGCAGGCTGCTGTCATTGAGGGCATTCAATGGAGAAAAGAAAATGGTAGCGAAGAAACTTTTGTATTTTCAATAGTGTGTGTATGTATGTGTGTGTGCACACGTGGGCCATGTATGCACAAATACACATGGAGAACAGAAGAGAGTGATAAACCCCATAAAACTGCAGCTATAAGCAGTTGTAATTGACCCAATGTAGGTGCCGATAACCAGGTTAGGGTTCTGGGTTCCCTGGAAGAATAGAAAATGCTCTCAAAACACTGAGCCATTTTCCAGACCCTGAAGAGTGATTTCTCTAGACTGTATGACTTACTTCAGAGCAAGAATCCTAGTATCCCCCCAGAAGAGAATTCTAATTTTTCTGGCATGCATCAGGAGAGAAAAGAGAAAGGATAGAGGTATCCCCAAGATCTGGTTTCCAGGCCCCTCCCAGTCTTCTCAGTGCAGAGTACCATGCTTAGTGTGCCAAGGAGGCCAGAACTGGGGTATGGTGTTCTGTGGGTGACAGCTATATGGAGGTAAGAATGGAGACAAAGTGAAAGCCACGTGTGGACGGTCAGGGCACAATCCATGATGACAGAGGGTGAGCTCACCATGCAAAGTGCAGGTCAGAGTTACCACCAGAGATGCCAGTTGCCAGCATGGAGGAACGGCATGCAAGTCATGTCTGATGCTCTCATTTCACCCACCAGCAACGGGAACCCATGGGAAGTTGGAGAAGGCAATGGACGGGGTCGATGTTCTTTTCTGCTGTTTTGTGTTGTGGTATTGGGTACTGAACATGGGGCCTTGTACCTGATAGGGGAGTGGTCTACCACTGAGCTGCAACCCAGATTCTTCTGGACTTTTTATCTCGAGATAGTATCTCACAGAGCTTTTCAGACTAGCCTGAAACTCAGCTGGAGCTCAGACAAGCCTAAAATCTGTAAGCATCCTGTCTCAGCCACTAGAGAGGCTTGGTTTACAGCCCTGTGTCATCAGGCCCAGCAGGATCCAGAAAAAAAACGAAAAGCTGACTTAAAAGAAATGCGTCATCTGGGAGCAAGGGCAAAGCTTAGGCGAGAAGGCGAGGTGGAGACCAGCCCAGACACTCCATCTAAATCAAATCCTGCTCTTCGCTGGGCCCTGCAGCTGTTCTTCCCTGTCCACAAACCGTCTAGTCACCTGGGTCCCCTCTCAATAGCCAGCGTATCTCGGGTGCAGTCTGCTAATATCTGGGGCTCTCCTTGCAGGCTGTGTCCTCTCTCCAAGGCGTCCTGTTGTCCTTTCATGCAGAAATCTACATGGAAGTGAACAGGTGCTGTGAACGGTACTAGAGAAAAGGAGAATTGGGAAATAACATCTTCAAGGCCAAAATAATAACATTTTAATTGGAAATGTAGCGTAAAGAGGCTAACCTATGCAGATATATGCAAATCCTATGCAAATACACATGTGGTCTCTCTTACTATTGTCAGAACCTCAATTTGCCTCGTGGGAATTCCGAACACTAGATTCTCTTGCTTTTAGCAGAGGCTAAGGGCTGTTGATAAACAATTCTGGGTTTTACCTATGTTTAAACCATAATTAAGAAATATATTGATGGCAACCTGAGCTTAATTAGCCTAATTGAATGTTGGAATTGATTGGGTCTTGAGAGAGCCTGGTCTCTGAAGCTAAGCCTTGGGGACCTCGCTGGTGTACACGGCAAACGAAACTTAAAAGTCCCTAACAGATATTAAAAGGAATGGGCAAGAAGCCACTGGGAGTTTACTAAAGGGAAAGGGTTTTTGTACGAGAGTTGAAAGACGAATGCTGAAATCTCAAGTCACACACAGCCATTCTAGGTCAGACCGCTCAGTCAAATGGGAGAAAATGGTGTCAGGAAGGGAGATTCGGGGAGACGAGGTGGGCGGCAAGCACTGAGGGTGGATGTGTCATGTGCTGCTGAACAGAAACGGAGCTAAATGGTACAGTACAGCCCAGTACTCCAGGCTTCTCTCCACACAAAGCACTTGTTCTATACAATGTGAGGAAGGGCTATAGGATCCTTAATAAGGTGGATGAGAAAGGATTTCATCTATATTGTGTTCAGGTATTATGAACTAATTATAAAAGCTACCATAGTTTATAAACCTTGAAAACCAATAGCATAGCTCCACCTTTGCCCACATTTTACAGTGTGTCCTTGGACAACTGTTTTTACATATCTGAGCCTCGTTTTAATTTATTTCATTTTTAACTAGGAATGGTATAAATCCAACTAGTAAGAAGGAGGAGAGTTGAAGAGATACTGAGGCCCTCACTATCTAGGTAATCGCCTACTATGAGCAGTTGGGCTGACACACAAATCTAGGCCCAGGTCCATATCCATCTCTCCATGCGTTTCTGGCTTAATTCCCCAGCTCCACTCTGGCCCCTGTTTCTCTTTAGAGCAGCTGCGAGGACTCTGTCTAGAGGTGCTGGCTGTCTCGAATTCCTCCCGTCCCTCACAGTGGCTGGCCCACTAGTGTGTACTAACACCTCAGAGTTCAGGGTCATCTCTGCTGTCTTCTGTACCTCACTTCCTCAGCAGCATCCACGCTCAGCTCTTCTTCCATGAAGTCTCTCCCTTCCACCCCCATGATGATGGGAAGATGATAAGGAGTAAGCTAGAATATACAACACAAATTACATTTCTCATTTTATTTTTACAATATTGCACATACGCATATATGCACATCTCTACCGTCAGACAGGAAAATGAAATTGCTGGGAGGGAAAACAGCCCAAATGTTACCAGATGTTATTTCTGAGCATGGTTGGAACTTTTCAAATTATCCACAAGGCATATATTATTTTTAATGAGAAAAATAAAATGGTTTAAAAAATGTGGTTGTACTAGCCTAGAAAGCCTTTGAACCTGGGTTTCCACCCTGCCCTTCTCCCCCAGTGCTGGGGGACCAACACTCAAGAGACGTCTGTTTTCCCTCTGAATTCCTCACTTCCTGCATCCTTGTTTTCAATTTCCAGACCTTGTTGGATCTGAAATTTAGATAGATGCAACAGGGATTGACTTTATGAGGTGGCCTCTCCTGGGCTTTATTTTCTTAGACGTCATGACGCTGGACTCATGTTTTCTCTTAAAAGGGTCTTGGTATGTTAGCATGATGAAGGAAGAGAGGTATATAGACAGATGGAGAACAGGGATGGGGTGAGGTGGAGGTGTTAATGAGTGTGTAACAGAGCAGGTGGGGCCACATCTTTCCGGTGCAGCTGGCCCAGTACCAAGGCCCCTTGGACCTGCCTCAGCCCCTCTTTGACCCACTGCCCTCTATTTTCCTTCTGCTTACTGGCTTGGGCTCCTATGAAAACCTTTAAAAATGCTGAATTCCTTGTCGCCTATACACTGTCTCAGGTTTGAGCTGCAAGAGAACCAAACACATTTTTAAAAGAACAGTAGCCAGACTCTAGAATATTGCAGAAACTCAAAATCTCTTTTTCACAGCTGAGAATCTAACTTTCCACAAACACCTTTGGATATTTTGTAGCAATTTCTTCCTTCGGGCATGGGGCCTGGAGTGATCTTCTTATGACTTCTAAATTCTGCTCTAAAAATGTAAACTCTTGTGTGACCCTTGAAAAATGAGGGTTATTCAGCTATTGCCTGGCCCCAAACACACACCTGCCACCATTCTGCCTGTGGCTCCTACATATACCTCCACATCTGTCTCAAGAATTTCTTTACTTTGATGTATTTCAGAACCAAGTTGCAATTTCCTTCAGCCTCGGGTATTTTGCTACCTGTCTGGCTTGGACGAGTCTGATCATTCTGCACTGTTGTTTCTCTCTAAGTCGTGGCTCTTGGTGCTTCACTGAATAGAACGGTCCCTCTCTGTCTGGCCTAGACCTCTTCTTAACACAGAAGCTCAGATTCCATATTGCAAAGCTGTAACTCTTGTGGAACAGCTATATCTCCAGGCAGCCACGTGACTTTCTCATTTGACTTACATGTAAGTATCACAAGACTGTACAAACCAGATAAATCCCAAAACTCATAAGAATTCTTTTAATAAAAAACTGAAATAGGTTATTAAGTTTTGACTTAGAATTTTGCCATTACCTTCCCATGATGTTTGTATTTGTGTGTGTGTGTGTGTGTGTGTGTGTATGTGTGTGTATACCCCATACTAGTCAGGTTGTAATGTCACTAATGTCTGGATTTATACTGTGTTCAAATCAGTAGTCCATTCTAGATGGGTTTTTTTCCCCTTGAGGCTTTTTGTAGCCTAGCACTAAATCTGCTTAGTTCACCTTAGTTCTCTAAATCAACGTTCTCCTTTGCTTAGTAAGAAGGCTGTGGGTTCCCACTCTGGAGTTATTTAGCCCAACAGTTAACAGAACAGACTTGCTGGGAACCGGCCTCAGTTTAGCATGAGGCTTATACATGCAGGCAGCAACGCCATGGCCTGGGGTAATTTGTTTATTTCCTGGTGCTTCTACTTTCTTAGCTCTAACACAGGGTTAATGATTTATCCCCAAATAATAGCCTGGGGTAAGTACTCAGTGAAACAGTATTTAAAACAGTGCACAGAACATTGTAAACACTCAGGTCAGCTTTAAGTAGCTTTATAATTTTTATATTTGTACCTTATTAAAGGTAATATATAATTTTATTTTTCTGTTCTCATAGTCAATATCAAGATACCTGGAAAGGTTATTTTTTGTCCTCTTCTTATGCTTCTGCATCCTGCCTTTGTATTCATTCTGCCACTGGGTCCCAGCATGTCTCGGATTGCTTCATTGAAAAGTATGCCTTTTGTCAATATAAAATAACATCCTTTGTCTCACATAATGCTTTTTTGCCATGAATTTCACTTTTAACTGTGGCAAGTTGCTGCTTTCTCTGTGTTTGTTTTGTGAGCTTGATAAATATTTGCCAACTTCTTGTTTTTGTTTTACTGTTTGTCTGTTGCAAGCAGCATATGGTGGAATTTTGCTTTTAACCCAGTATGAAAGACTCTACCTTTTATTAGGGGACTTAAACCATTTATATTTACCGTCATAACTGATATGTGAGGTCTTATGCCTCTCTCTCTGTTTTATACTTTCTCTCCTTTATGTTTTCTCCAGGTTTCTTTTGTTTCTTGTTTTTCTTATTCAAGCTAGCTTATCTTTATATTTTTCTGTTCTTTGCTAGTGATTTAGCCACTAAATTTCCTATTGTCTTTTAGCCAATCCCAGATGAATTTGCAAAAATAATACTTAAATTCCTATAGTAATAGCAGTGTATCGGTGGGTAGGTGGCCAGGCCACTGAGCATGGAAATCAATAAAACATGTCTTAAACCTCATAGAAACAATGGTGGTCCTTCCTCATGCCAGTTCCCCATGGTGGTGTAAAGCCCATTCTGCTTGACTCTTGTACATAGGAGCTCATGTTACCTTCCATTTCCTCTGAGACCTAAGTACCATGGGCAATAGGCATGCCTCACTACTAACCATTCTCCAAACCAGACAATTTCTCACATGCCTCCATATTTTTGCTCATCCAATTCCCTCCTTCCGTGAGAAGACCCCTAAGACCTGATGCTGTATATGTGTGCTGCCTCTGACTACTTCACTCTCCTCTAGAGATAGAATTATGCAGTAGGAGTTACTAGTTCGACCAAGACTGGCACCAAGTTTCAACCTTGTTATTTGTAGCTAATTATTCCCCAGATTTTTTTTTTACATAGAGCCAAATGTGTTTCACCTGCACAATGAGAGCCAATTCGATGTCTCAATCAGAGAAGGGACTAGATGAAATAAGAAGCATATGAAGAACAGACATTCAAAACATTTTAAATTAAAGAATACAGAACGGGAAAACAGGAGGAAATGAAGAATGGATTTTTAAAATTCATAATACATTTTTTTAAAATTCTGTTATAAAATGACTTTTATTTTAGAAAGACTAGTGTTAATATTTCTGAACAACACTATTGGCTCATTTTAAATAGCCCCCTCACACCACAAAACCCTTGATTTCTGGGACAGAATAACAGTCACATGGTTCACAAAGCACCTCCTGCGCAGACAGCATCTTCATTTATATTGGCCTGCCTTGCAAGGGACCACAGGCCTAGGGCAAATTTATTAAAGTGGAGTCTATTTATTCAATTTATTAAACAAGGAATATGTGAAGGGTTTTCATTTAAAGGAGAGAGGTGATTTATTCCGTTTGACTTTAGAAGGCAGGGCTAACTCAGTGAGGAAAAGTTATAGAAAGACAGAGTTTAGCTCAACGTAAGAAATAGCAAAAGGTTTATTGAAAGAGGATCCATCTTTTTATTCATCTGACATGTTTTCATCAACAGAGTGTCTGAGAAGAACTGATGCCTTTTATATAGCTTGATTTTTTTTCCTCTGAGTCACCGTGGTAGACACTTTCACGTATGCCAATGTATCGCTATTACTTCCATAACAACCATTCAGGAACTGTTTGTGTAATTACCCTATGACACACACAATTCTGTTATGCCGACATTAAAAACTCAACGAAGTTGTCACTTTCCAGATTGAACAATATTCCCATGTGCTTAAGTCAGATTTCTCCCTTCTCTTTAGGGTTAATTCTCTTCCCATTGACTTCACGGTCTCCCTAACAACAGAGTATCACGTCTACATGGCCACCAGAAATCAGATGCAAGACTGAAAGGCTCCGCCGTGCCATTTTCTCTCTTCCCCAACACTCTTCTTGTCTTCTGCCTATTACCCATCCATCTCTGCCAGCCCCCAGACAGCCCCAAAACATACAGAATTAAATCCTTGATATCTCCTCCCTTCAGGCTGTGAGTGGCGCCACTTCTCCAAAGCATTGCTCATCACTGGACACACCCTCCATTTCATGGTCTCATGTGTGTGTGCTTTCCTCATTCATATTTGTGGAGACATGTTTGATGTCTGGAAGTAGCAGAGAAGAGTGAATTTCCTTATCAGGAAGTGAAAGGAACACACCATTCACAAAGCTTTGAATAGAGTCGATGAATGAATAAAGGCAGTGAGTTCCCCAAGTATGAAGTAGCAGGAAGCTGATGCCATTGTTACTTCTAAAACAGCAAATTTGGAAGCCCGCTATTTCTTGAGCAGGTGAGAGTCTGCTGTGAGTAGTCACCTGCCATTCCGGATGGCGCAGCTACTGTAAAGTAGGCTCTAAGGCAGTAGGGAAGAAGGGAGAACTCCAGATTTCCTCCGGTTCCTTCTCATCCCATCAGAGAGTCCCAATGTTGGAAACAAGCTAAAGGTCTTAGAGGCCCCATGACAACGCCACAGAGGCAGTTTGGTGGTTCAGCGAGCCAGCAAGAAAGGGGGCCCAATAGGAAGCAACTGGCTCAAAGAGGAGACTGGACAAGCAATCTTATGGACAGAATCAAGATGTGAAATGAATATTGAGAAAAGTGAGTCTCCTCCAGCTTCTAATGCCCAAAGTTCAGAAAAGAAGGACAGGAAAATTGTGTGAGGGTTTCTTCTTGAGGCTGCCATTCTCCTCACAGCCCTGTCAAATTCCATATTGTCAATATGAAGAGTCATTTTGCATGTGAGGAGTCATATCTGCTCCCTCACCAGAGATTTGCAAAGTATTGTACTTTATCCTAAATACTTGGAAGGAGAGGGTGAAGATGATTGGATCACTGGTGTTTGTTAGTTCATCAGGGCATACTAGGGAAAGCATTGCAGGACGTCAGATGCAAATGGGATAGGGAGAGGAAGAAAGGAGCTTTAAGTGAGCAGAATGAACAAGGCCATTCCTGGAAGCTGGCAAGGCAGCTGCCGAGGAATTCCAATGAGGATACGGTGTGTGAGGAAAGAGCTAGAAGAAACGATGCCTCCAATCTCAAAGGGTTCAGGAGCTTCTTAAACAGGTCAAACCTCACCGAATCTTTGCTTCTGCTATATACCAAGTCAGAAGGAGATGATTTCAGAGAGGTCAAGTGTTGCCCTCCTGCCCATGTCCTCCCCTAACCCTGTAACACAGGAAGGTGTCCCAGGTCCCTGAGTGTGCACCTATAGGAGGAGAAGAGCTTGGCAGTGCCTAGTGGTGTGCTTGGGTATACAGGGTCTAAAGCCAAGTTCTTTCACGTTAATTGATCTTTTCTCAAAGCCTCCAGCTTGCAGACTTTCTTCACAATTCTAATAACTTGTCTGAAGTTGATTCCTAAATTGGTGAATTTCAGGAACAACAAATTTTGAGCTAATGCCGAGTGACAGGAAGAGGACAAGGCAGATTCTGAGGCTCTGCTACATGGCAGGGAGTACATGCCATGCCTCTTAGGTACTATGTAAATTCTGTGGTCAATTTTGCAAAGAAAATTCTACTTTCTCCAGGACCACCTGATGAGATAATAATAAAACAGAATTCAACCTCACAAGGTAGGAATCGAAAACTGCCCTTCTTGCCGTGGTATTGTTTGTCTCCACAGGATGAGGCATGCCACATACAGTCTTTACAGAACACCGGGCAGAAGGGGGCTTTTCTCCTGGAAATGAATACGTGCATATAACAAGGTTTCTAGAAGGACGTAACAAATGAAGATGCCCTCTTGGTTCTTGCTTCCATGATGTTGTGCATGTCAGTCCCACAGCTTGTCTGTATTTTCTCTCCCTTCCCCATACTCCACACAGCCTCACCGCTTCTCCTTTCCCTGTATCATTTTAAACTTGGCTCAGATGTCCCTTCTGTGGGAAGCTTTGCATACTTGTCAGTATTAGCTGTGTCTTAAGGACCCCGCCCCTCCCAGCCACTGAACCCCTTTGAACTCTTCCATGGGGCTTTAAGCACTGTCTGCACAATAGAGTCCCCCAAATAAATAAATCTGGATCTGAGAAATCCTACAGCATGCTAGGTATTTTCTAAATGATATCTTTCCTTTTTAGAGACAGGAGACGTTGAGCGAAGACTCAGAAGCAGGCAAGATGGCAATTACTTTGTTTGAATTAGCATATTCCAGGAAGTCTTATAACCAGGAAGTCTACCTCTCTGCCTGTTTCCTACTGAAGAAGTAATTTCCAGGTCTCTGTGATTTGTCCAGGCCGGGTTTTGACCAGCATCATCCAGGTTCCTTTGGCCTTGCATGCAGGGCATGGATCTAGGCGCCTGACATAGTGCCAAGGCTCTTCAGCTCACAGGGCAAAGGCAAGGCTAGCTGATGGATTGGCAGGAGCTGGGCAGCACACAAAGTAGCAGTAAAACAGAATGATAATGCATTTTCTAATGGCCTCCTTCACAGCTGTGTACACTGATTTAATCTTTGCAAAGCACTCGATTGTTTATGAGGCCTCTGGGTCCAATTTTATGCCTGACTGAAGAGGTTGCTAATAGCTGCCATATTTGTGTTTAAGGACCTGCAAAGGATTAAACGAAGTATTTTAAAGCAATGAGCCATAATAAACTAATAATATATTGCAAATAATAAATGTTTTTTAGTCAATAATTGCCTACAAATCCGGTGAACTTTAAATGACAAAAGGTACTAATTACAAAGGCAGCCATCCCATGTCTCCTTCAGTGAGGATGGAAAATCTGAGATGGGTAGGCAGTTTGGGGCATTTCAAGTCATTGGGAATGGTGGCATGGTCCCTGAACTCTTCCACTGGTGTCATGGCTAAGAACCATCAAAGTCATTTAGTGAAATTCTGGGTTTCATTTCCACCTTAACAGGTTGGAGGGCTAAGCCAGGCAGTTAGATTTAAGATTTACACACACACACACACACACACACACACACACACACACCCATGTTCTCTTCCCTGGCCTAAGGTTTCTAATGCTTGATTTGCATTTAGGACAATTGCCAGAGGAACAACCATGCTGCCCTGGAGGATCTTGGGACTGTGCTTAAGTGGGACTCAAGAAAAGGAGTTCATGTTTTTATATGTCTTTGCAAAGTGCCAACTTGGCTCGTAATTCTGTTGCAGTATCTGAGACACGGGGATATGAAATAAGTAGCAAAGTACCAAAGCCAAGCATGGCTGCCACTCACGCTGTGTCTTCTTCTCTGCGCGCTCTATAGGATGTAGAAGAAGGTCTTCCTTTCCTATACTTTGGAAGAACACATTTTTGCCCATTTCAGCTCTTTTGCCATGAGCTATTGACTTCTGATTCCTAGATGATAAACAGTCATTTAAAATTGAGACTATATTTTAAACTCAATGAAAATTTAAATTATCTGTAATTCTGAAATTCATAAAATTCAGCATAAATTTTCTGCTGCATTTTCTTCCATGAAAATGATATGAAATATTGGAATTAAATGATACAGATAAGTTAACTAAATATTAAACTATTCAGTACCTTGACTTTCAAAAAACATTAGTTGATGCCATTGGATAATCTCTGACAAATATTTTTTTGCAACTGCTGAATATTCCATGAAATGTAGACTCTTGATTACTATTTAAGATTTTCAAATTTTGCCTTATAATTAAAAGTCAACAAATATGGAATGTAATGTTGCATCTGTTAGACATTTTATGTATTTTTTAATAAACAGATCAACTATTGCATATATTTCTGATAATTTCTTTTTAATGAATTCCCAGTGTGATAGTTACGTAATAAAGTTATTTAAATATTGCCAGTCTCTTGTTATTTGCCCCGGAATCAATCATAAAGGGCAATGATAAATTCTAGCATTCAGTGGGTGCTCATAAATTCTAAAACCTATTTGCTTATTTTTAAAAAGGTACTTTAATCACAAATTGGTTTGTATTTGTTTTCCTTATTATCATATATTAAACGAGATACAGTTAACAAGAATTTCTGGAAAATTCACTATTTAATTAAAACTTAGTCTAATAGCATTATCTCTAATAATTATTGAGAATTTTTTCTTATTTTAATAAGAAACTTTTTAATACAATCTTTTCCCATTTTACATAGCTATCCTTGTTCCCATTCCCTCCCCTCCTCCTATCCCACCCTTCTCCCTAACCCCCTATCCAATCCTCAGAACAGGTAAGGCTCCATGGGAGTCAACAAAGTCTGATACTTCACTTCAAGGCAAGACCAAGGCCCTCCTCCCTATATCTAGGCTGAGCAATGTTTCCCTCCAAAGAGAATGAACTCTAAGATGCCAGTTCAAGCACTAGGGATAAATCCTGGTCCCACTGCCAGTGGCCCCACAGACTGCCCAAGCCTCACAACTGTCCCCCACATTTAATGGGCCTAGTTTGTTCCTATGCAGGTTCCCCTGATATCAGTCCCGAGTCAGTGAGCTCTCACTAGCTCAGGCTAGCTGTTTCTGTGGGTATCCTCTCCATGGTCTTGACCCTTAGCGCATATTATTGCTCCTCCCTCTCTTGGGTTGGTGTTGGGAAGCTTGGCCCAGTGCTTTGCTGTAGATCTCTGTATCTGCTTCCATCAGTTGCTGAATGAAGGTTCTATGATGACCATTAAGGTAGTCATCAGTCTGATTATAGGGGAAGACCAGTTTAGACATCCTTTCCACTGCTGTTGTTAGAGTCTTAGCTGGGGTCATCCTTGTGGAATCCTGGAAATTTCCCTAGTGCCATATTTCTTGCTAGCCCTTTGATTGCTCCCTCAATCAGGATATCTCTTTCCTTGCTTTCCCTCCCAGTGCTTCCCCCTTTTTGAGCATCTTTTCCCCTCATGTTCTCCTCCTCCCTCTCCTTCTCTCTTCCCTTTCTCCTTCTACTTTCCCTCCTCCTCCTCCCTGTTCCATACTCCCAATCTTTTCAGGAGATCTTGTCTGTTTCCCCTTTCCAAGGGGATCCACATTAAATACCAGAAACCCTCCCACAAACTTGATATGCAATCTCTCTGTAATCCTACAAGACACACCTTGAAATCCTTTATCCCTTCAGCCAGTTGCCCAGGCCGAGCAGCAGCTTTTAGGTGTATCATGCTCTCTGCTTCACACTCAGTGTTTACAGGGAAGACTCCAGTGAACAAAGATAATGAATTATGACGTGATATGTGTTGGATGGAAGATCATGCAAAAAAATCCAGGAACAAGGTTTCTCTGAAGGGGTCAAGGAAGGAGTATCAGGATTTTATAGGGACGACTGGCCTTTTCCATGAAGTATAAAAAGGAAGAAGACAACATGGAGTAGAACATAGCAAGTGCCAGATTCAGGACACAAAGTAGTGGGAGGCGGTGACACAGAGATCCTGCAGCCTAGGATGCTTACTCTTGCAAGTATCAGGTTGAGTCTGGATTATGCAGTCTCGATGGCTTGGTCCAAATCCAGCTATTGTACCTGCTTCAGTATTTAGTGTGACAAAATATATAAAGGCTTAGCATGTGTCTATCATAGAATAAACAATAAGCACCATTGGTAACAGTGATGGCAGAGTTAATAAGAGCAGCGAGGTAATAGGATTAGTGGTGGAGGAAGCAGAGGGGAGGTGGAGATGATGGTGGGGACAGAGGTAGCTATCCTGAACGTGATAAAGATGAGGTACAGACAGAGGTGGTGGAAGCTGAGCTGGTGTTTGTGATAGTAGGTATTATTTCTCAACTATTAAATGCAAGAGAGATGAATGGAACATGTAGACTGTGGCACAGTGGAAAGATGAAGATGGAATAGTGGTCATATATCAAACCAATCAGGACATCATGTGCCAGTCCAATAAGCTGGACAATTTTCCTAAAAGCTATAGCAATAGAGAGGAGGGCAAGGTCTTCATTAGAGACATGATGTGATCTAATTTAGAATGGGAAAGATACTTTATGCTGGGAATCCTTCCAACCCTGCCGTCTAGACGTCCAGCCACTCTCTTTCTACGAGATCCAATTTGATTTGGAGCAAACAAATAATGACAAAAAACCAAACCAGACCATGTCGTCGCCAGAGGATGTTACCTGGAAGGCCTAGAAGGTTCCTGGATGAGTCAAGCTGTATGATGAGAGCCTGGTTAAGATGGCATGCATGTGCAAAGGAGAATAAATGAGAGATATTTCACATGCAGAAAGGAGAATTAGGGATATCTAATAAACACCAATGAGAAAAGCTTTGATGGTGGTCATGGCAACCTCCACTGGATGGCTTTAAGAAAGATTTTAAGTCAGCCTCCACTGGATGACTTTAAGAAGGATTTTAAGTGGATTTTTTCTTTAATCAGATTTTTCTTTTAAAAGACCCTTCCTGCTACGACCTGGTTAATGGACCTCGGAGTGAAGGAAGGAAAATACTAAAACCAGAAGAGAGGGGAGGCTGCTAGCTTTACATTAGGATTGTGACAGTGGAAACGGGTGAGCAGACACTTAGGGGGCAGGTGTGCATATTGTCATCAATAGTGGGGAGTAATGGAAATCACAGAGGAGTTCAGTCCCTGGCTGGAACACACCTTACTTTATAGAAAGCAGCGAGAGAAGTGTTTTCTGAAACAGGGACCCTAGGAAGAAGCATCTTTATGGGGTGCTATGATGAGACGGTCAGTTTGTTAAGGCAATGATGAGACGTGGCGCCACAAGCCAGGGTGTATTCCTCCTCTTCTGTTAGAGAAGGCGTTAATGAGGAAGGTATAGGAGGCTTGGAGGGGGAAAGACAAGATCTCTGCTAGCTATTATATGCAGCAATAACCCTCGCTGTGTTTGTTGCCCATTTAATAGAGTGTACATTACAACCCACAGTGATAATCAAGATATGGGGATGCCAGATAAGCTGCAGAGATACCATAGGTGGGAAATTTATTTTCCTGCAAAAAGGTTCACATTTATGAAAATGGATTCAGGATGAGTCTCAGTCCTTGCCTTTCTTAGTCTCTCCCTCATTCCCCAAAGAGTGAGCTCAGAAGCCTTTGAGTCTGCTCAATTGGAGGCCAAGATGGTGAGCATCCATGAACGAGTGACCTGGAAGGGGTGATTCACCCCTGGGGGTTCTGGAGGCTGCTCTTTTCTTAAAAAGAAAATGATAAGGACATTCTGGGTTTTGCTGCCACTTTGGTACAAAGATAGACTCTTCCTGTCATAGCCAAAGCCTCTTTTTGTTAAAGATTCACTTTTAGTATAATTTTTCTCATATCATACGGTTGTTCTGTAAAATAAGATCAAAATGTCCCAGAAAGGCTGCAACAATTAAATGAGAAAACACTCATCAGGTTCCAAGGGTCATGGTGGTGGTAGTTCAGTAAAATGGTAATTCTTTTCACTTTCTCCCATTCTTTTCTGCCCCACACTTTAACACTGTCAGCCATACCCATGAGGCGCCCATACGCCTGAGGCATAGATTTTATGTGGTCTCAGAGAGGGTAGGGAGTCCTTTCTTTTCCTTGGATCCTTGGCCCAAATGGTCACAATGCCTTAGCGCCTGTGTTAGCCAAGGCTCAAGCGGCCTCCTACCGAAGGTCACAGGCTCTGTTAGCCCAGGCAGTCAGTTCTCTCTCTGTTCTTGGGCTCTGGTAGTGTTTTTTGGGGGGAGGGTATCTTGGAAACAGCAGCAGCTGGTGGCTGCCTGAGCAGTAACCCGGCTGCAGGCTTCAGGAGGAGCAAAACGCAACATCTGTGTTTCTCCAGCAAAACAGCAGGGCTATTAAAATAGCTCTTGGGCACTATCTATCACTTCTATCGCTGCACCATCTCCCTTGTTTGCACAGGCTGTGGCTGGAGGAGCGAGTCTGGAGAGGCAGTCTGAAAGATTGGCGGAGGAGTTGACACGGCCTCTGGAGACTAGAATTCATGTCCACGCTTTGCCTAAAACATCCGGGTAACATTGAGCAAGCTATCTGGACTCTCAGGGTCTCATTTTCTTCCCTTAAAGTCCTCAGAGGCAGTCTGTGGTTTCTAATGACAACCAATGCTTAAAAATTGGTGGGAGGTTTCTCTGTTATCTGATATTGGAAGACTTATTCAATGCTTCCAAGACTTAGCATCCATTTCTAAGAGCAAAGCCAATGTTAGTTGCCATAAAGGATGGCAAATTTTCTGCGATTCTTACTATAAGGTCCTAGTCATAGCTCCCAACTTACAATAAGTTCCCAGACAATATTGTATGATAGTTCATAAGTCCATCACTACACAGTGTGAGCACAGAGTCTAAAATCACATTAAGAGTGATTTTTGTCAAGGATTGTGCGTGTTTTTCCCATCTTGCAGTCTGGCCACATGGGTCCTCACAGATATATCAGTTGGAGGATTTCTCCCGCTCCATCATACTTCAAGACTAAGCACAGATTTTGTTCTTTATGAAACTGTGAGTCACCCACTGGAGCGGATGACTCATCGGGTGCTCTCGTAACTTTCTCCAATGCAGTAAAGGATGGGGTCAATGGACCAGAGAGCTTGACTTAACTCTGATCCCCACTCCCATTCCCTATTGAGATGGGGAATGAGCTGGCCTCAGTTGTGGTCAATGTACATAACATCTCTGATTCCTCTGCTCCTCATGACAGATTTCATTATATTTTATATCTGCACAGAACAGTATAGCTATATGTATAATCCATGCATAGGTATGTATGCTTGTATTTATGTATGTGATGGGTGAGCATGTTTTAAGAGTGATTATTATGAGGTGCTGTATGTATATTCTTCCCACATATGGAAGACAATTTGCATTGCATTTATTTCCCCATCCACTGGCATATTTGAAGAGGCAACCATGCTGCTGAATTCCTATGTACCTTTGTTTAAATAACCTAGTGCTTGAAACACGGTAAGTGTCAATGAATGTTTAGAGAATGAATTAAAACTCTAGCTAATTCTAGAGTAATTATTCATTGATTATACTGTATGCTCATGAAGGCAGTTACCATGAGACTTCTCTGCATAGTATTCACTTTATACATTGTTTTCTTTTTAGACTAATCATTCCTCTTAGCAGAAAAGTTGAAGTATGAATAAGAAAATTTGTATTTCTGTAAAGCTTCCCTTCAGAGTTCCAACCAGCATCCCTTATCCCAGTGCGGAACTGCAGACAAAGCTCTCAGGATTTTTTGGAACCTAAAATCTTGTAATGATTACAGGATTTGCTACAGGTCGTGTGCTTATTTAATGCTACTTGTGTTTTCCCATTGTGTTTTCTAGTGCATTGCACCATGAAAGATTTCAATTCATCGTCTTCTGTTTGGGATTTTTAATAGGTTAATAGGATGCAAATAGAATCCATATTTTTTTTAGTCTGTTACAAATATTGTCCACAGATATCACTATGCTATAAGGGCAAAATGTAATGAAATGTAATTTAATATGATACTTCCAAGCACATGAGATTGTTCCTGAGGGCTTTATGGCCACAGTCCTAAACTGTGTTAAACCGTAGCTAAAACAAGTCTAAACAAAATGAGTTTCTTTCCTCATTATGCTGCCCTTCCTAGTTTGATGGCTTTTTGTTGCCCATGCCAAATGCTGTTTTGAGTTTCATGTGGTTAGGCTGGGCTATAAAGGAGTTTGCAAAGATTCCGCTCTCCTCATGAGAATATATTGCTGTTTCCACTTTTAGCCTGCTCTTCAATTCACCAACTATTCTATTTATTAATTCACCAGACCCACCCACTCACTCATTTATTTATCCTGTTCTAGGTCTTGCTGTAGGCTCCTGGAGCTAAGCTTTCTGCTTTTCATGCTCTCATTCTTGATTCATAAGCTGGGGAGTCCAGGACAACCTTCTTTAACAGAACCTAAGATAGTTCCTTGTTCTTAAAGGGGGTCTGAATATACAGACACAGGAAGAATGAATGTGTATTTTTCCCTGCATGTAGTACAGATTCCTTTACTCTAAGAATTAATTGAAATTATGTAGGGCATGTAACACTCAATTATTAGGTAAAATACACTAACAAACCCATTCCTGTATCTATAAGATAAGAATTAAACACTTCCAGGTTTTCTCTCTGGATGAAGCAATAAGCCAACTTTGCCGGAGGAACGCTTAGCACAGTATCTGATATGTTCTTTTACTAATGAAATATAGCAGGACTCCCTACTCAAAATACATGGTAGTAACCACCAAGGAAACATGGGCAGGGGCATAATTGTACATCCTGGCTTGGGAAAATTCCAGAAAATGTCAATGAGAATAGGTCCAGCTGCTACAGATTAGGAAATCCCTCCTGGGCTTGCTTTGTTTCCCCTTCCTGCTAGCATCATCCCGCTTCCTTCTTGGAGCGTAATCCTATAGGTTTCAGGAACTTTTGATGAGGAGGGGAAAGGAGCTCACCACAACTCATGCATACCCCCATCCTGACACATGTCTACTAGAAAATCCAAGTTCCTCTGGGAATGTAGACAAACATACCTCAATCCATAGAGGAGCCAAAGACTCGGGAGAGGCTGATGAAATACTGACAGTTCCTTGACCCCCTCTATCTTTTCCCTCTCAGTCCTCACTGACAGCACACCTGAACACCAGCGGGCAAGCTGGAATTACCCCATGACAGCCTGCCCTGATTTTTACCATGGAAGATCAGGACTGGCCAAGGGGCTCTAGGTGTGACCATCCTCTGCCAGCATCTGACAGGGCCAAACAGAGAAGCTGCTTGTCACTCTTATGGGTCATTTAGAAGGTGGGATCAAGGTCTACCCCAGAAAGGGTTCCCAGATGTCCCCTAGGACTCCTCTTCCCAGACACCTACGGTTCTTAATGAGGGTCCTCATAGCCAAACAGCTGCACAGTGTTGGAGATTCTCACTGACTCCTTTCACACTTCAGCTTAGCTTTTTTTAAACTTGGAAGAGAGGTGAGGATTCATCCTGGGAGTCCTGGTCTTCTATTCGCTGCCCTTCCCTGGCCTTGTTCTTAGACACCTCCCCTGCCCGGATGTCAGTTTCTCTGTAAACCATACAAGCTCACTATAGCCTGGGTGGTTTTGCCGTCTCCTCTGTGTTTCTGGTTACATGGGTTTGAATGTGTATCTGATTTCATCGCTATTTATTTCCCCGTGGACTGATTTACACAGACTCTTAAGCATTATGAGGAAGAGCCTATGTTACTTCAGTCTTTTGTTTCTCCAACACAGAGCACAGAACTCCACTTCCCAGAATGCCTGGAATTTATTGAATGAATGATTGGATAAATAAAAGAAACATGTACTATTTGGCTGATATGAGGACTTTTTATGATTTGTGAATGAGAAAATATTTTGGAGGAGGCTAAAGTCAGCCAAACCAACGATTTGCTTGAAGAATTCACGTGACTGAATATCTCAACCTACCCTCACACTCAGGACCAAGATGTTTGACAGCAAGAATATGCAGCTGGATCTTTAGGAAAGACTGTAGGTGGAATCTGGAAGAATCCAAGTTCAGCCTTCCTAACCTCTCTCTCAGGAGGGTCACATGGAAGGCATTTTACCCTATTCACAGAAAGAATCAGCATTTTTATGTTATTTGGGGCCCAGAGAAGTCCTTTTGAAACTTTTATGCTTTTGTTTGGCTTTATTAGAAAGGGTCTCCAGGAACCCAAGCTATGCCCATGGAATTTATGGATGCTGGTGATCGGCCCACTCTCTGCTTGATAACCATCGAAATCTCAGCCCTTGGGCAGAAAAGATGCCGAGCACATCTTTTGCATAAACAATCTAGGTGTCATGGATCAGTCTTATGAATTAAAGACCATCAAAGAGGCATATGTCCGGATATCATCCAATGACAAATTCTGAAAGCAGGCCATTTGGTGTGACAGCCTTGGGCACTAATGTTGATTCTTTTCCTGCATAAGGGGCTAGGTCTTATTTTCCTCATATATGTAAGGAGACAAATACTCACATGTTTGTTCACATATAAGCTGAGAGATGTTGTTTAGAGGTGTGGACACAATTTTGCTCAGGGAAGCAGATAAGGGGATGAGGTCTAGGGACCAAGTTGCCTGGCTTCAAAAGCCTAGCTCCAATTCTGCTGTGTTTCCTGGGGCAAGTTTCCAACCTCTCTGTGCTCTTTACTCATTTGTATTGTGGATAAAGTGATAGAGCATCTCACAGAATTGTTGCAAAGCCTAAAGGAGATTGGGGCCTCGTTTTTCATTCAATGGTGTTTGATATGGAGCAAGTTTATCATTGTTCAGGAGTGCCAGATGTTTAGTACTCCATGCGTGCCTAGTGCTTGTAAGCTGAGTCACTGAATCTTCACACAGCAAGCTCCTGGGTTCTAAGCCCCAATCTTGTCTCTTGCCAGTGGTTTACAGAACAATCTTGAAATGCTGTATGATCTTAATGATCTTGTAATATCAGCATTCTTTGTTGTCCCAGTTGCCCTGCCTTCACACAGACTTGTGTGTGTGTGGTCAGTTCTTGTGGCCCAGCAGGAAAGAGTAGCCTGGTGGCAGGTGCTTGGTGTGTAGAGTCAGATGATGTGGCAGGACTCCAGCCTGTGAAAGGAGACGGCTATTCTTTACTTTGTGTTCTGTTTCGTGAGTGTTGCCCACTGTTATTGGCAGCACTGTAGTGATGCTCACTGGAGACAAAGGAAGTGAGAATGTTCTGGGTGTTAACACATTAGCTCGATTATGTTCTTTCCAGAGAAAACAACTTTAGCCTGTAGTTGTTGGACTTATTTTTCCTCAGCTGAGGTGGGAGTCTCTTAGGAGCAGAGGCAGGTTCCACAAAGGGGTGGCTGGGAGACAAGAGATTTCTACCGTCACACGGTGGGTTCTCCATATTGCATCTTTTCCTAACACTAGGTCCTCGGCATCTAGCACAGGGCTGTCCCCTGGCAGGAAGCTTGCAGTGAATGTTGGATGAACACATGAATCTGATCAGCTGGGGGTTGACTCATAGCAAAATGCTGTTGCTACGGCTTGGATTCCCGGCCAAAGACCATGCTGGAATGAATCTCCATTGTGAGGAATTAGCAGGATGGAGATTATAGGACCTTTAGGAGGCTATTGAGGTTAAGTGAGGTCATAAGGGTGCGACCCTAATGCAATGATACCGTGGCTTTATGAAAAGAAGAGACCTGAACTAGAATTTTCTGTTTCTCAACATGATATTCTGTGCTGCTTTGGGTTTCTGCAGATAGTTCATACCAGCAAGAGGCATCTCACTAGAATCTAGTGACTAGATGTACCTACCCAAACTGTAACATCCTGTCCTTCACAAACATGAAAAAAATATTTTTTTTAATAAATTAACCAAACTGTGACATTCTATTACAGCAGTGGAACATGGGTTGAGATGCTCACTATCTGTAAAGCATGTCATGGGTGATCTCTTCATAGTCACTAGAGACCTAGAAACAGACTTTACCCTTTTCATCTAATGCAGATGAGAAAAGTGAGACCCTAGGCGGACTAGCTGGAAGGCAAGCTCATTCAGTGAGGTCCCCAAGCCATCAGATACTACCTAACTCTAAGATTGGCCTTCTGTTTGCTTACCGCATTTGTCTTAAGTGGGCTTCTTCAATGTTTAATAAAATTGCTAGTCAATAATCAGAGCCAGTCTCATCAGTCACTTTGAAATGTTTCATACTACACCTTGGCAAGAAAGGAGCCAGTCCGTACGCAGGTATCATAAGTGGCCTTTGTGTCTGTCATTTAAGACGACCCCCAACAAGATTGTTACATGAAGGGAAGGGGGTTGGAAAAATGAAACGTTTATTAAATTATCCCAAAGTGTGCTCTGCCAGGTCTCTCTAGCCTATGCCTTCGATGTGATAGATTCACTGAAATAAAATTATTGAATTGAGAAGCCATTCATTAAACGGGGATTTCAGGAAACCAGAATGCTTTTTATAATATTACCACCACAGATGCCTATCAGATGGAAGTTCTGTGTTCTCTGCTGATATTGAAACCACTTGCTTGTCATCGTATCCTTCCAGCCTCCTTTCTAACGGTGCAAAAACTTATAATTTACAACTTCTGACATAATTGGAAAGTTAATTGGTTTCCTTCAGATTTCACCTGCTTTATTTTAACCATGATTTTCTTAGTCCTTCCCTTTTCTATTCCTGATTGTCAGTAATGACAGGAACGTAGTACGTTTTCCTCTTTGTCTATCCTCGCTGTCAATCGAAATCTAAAGCTCGCTGTATTAGCCAACTCAGTCTCTGCCTGCAGATGCCATGGCATTCATTTTTTTTTGTCTCGCTTTGACTTGACTCCAATACTTCAGTCAACAGGCTTTTGTTGAGCATATGACATGGGAAATGGGGAGGGGACCGAATGCAAGGTAGAAGGAAGAGAGGCTGAGGACTAGGGAAGGAATGAGGTAGAGATTTGTTAGAAGAAAGTCCTAGGCTGCAGATGTAACTCATTGGAAGAATGCCTCCTCGGCAGGCACAAGGGCTCTGAGTTTAATCCCTAGTGCCACCAAAAGAAAGGAAGAAAGAAGAAGTGGAAGAGAAGAAACACCACAAGCTTCCAAAGGGAGAAGTTTGTAGCCAGATGTTCAAACATCTACCTTCTTGAACCAGCTAAGACCTGACTGATGTGTTAGTTCCCTGAACCTGGTGGATCAACACACAGTAAGCAAGTAAGGGACCACACATAAGACTGAGAACAAAGTAAGCTCACAGAATTGGTCAATAGCTCTCTCCCTTCCCTCCCGCCTCTTTCCCTCCTCTCCTTGCTCTGTTCTGGCAACCCCTGCAGCTAAGGTAGAGGAAGAGTAGAAGGAACCAGGAGATGCGTTTCTTGATGCAGGTTTGGAATATTAGTAGAATCATCATCACTGTTAGCACAGAGGAGAAAGAAGAGTGGCTGCAAATGCCAACAGCAAGCTGGCTTGCTGGAAAGTACCTTGAAACTTCAAATGATTTATTTTTCCCAACAGAAGTTGATGAGCTGGACACCATTGCTCTCCCTATTGAAATAGGAGAAAATCATTTGGGATGTTTAGCTGATGGAGGCCACAGAATGGTTAATCAAATAAGCTAGTGCACATTCACAGATATGGTAATCACGCAGATAGACAGACAGACAGACAGACAGACAAAGTAGACTTTGGTGTCTCCCAAGGCACAGGCATCAACCTCTGGCAATTGGAGTCCTCCAAGGTACACAGACCTACCTCCAGCCATTAGAGTACTCTGTGGTACACATATCACCTCTGATCATTGGGATCCTACAAGACACAGATACCTTCCTTCTATTCCAACTTTTCCTACCATGACCAATGTACTTTATTTGACTTCTTATAAGGACCTTCTACAGTGGCCTGAGCCACCATCCACTCTCATATGTCTTGCTGGCTTGTACGAGAAGAGATTATAAACAGAAAACAGGCATAGCTGGGCTTTTTTTTTTTCTTGTAAAAAATGGGAATCAAAAACTGGATCTCGCCCTTGGCAGCATTAATTTTTCTTTCAGTAACTTATCTAAGATTTAGCTTGTCTTATATTAAACAATAAGGAGTTACCATGGCAACCTCATTGCCATGTGATAACACTCACATTTTCCCAACTGGAAAATCAAAACCAGAAAGGCAAATAGAAGCCATCAAACCACCCAAACGGCCATCCTCTCAGTCTCCTTTCCCTTCGCAGAATGCTGCTTATCGATCAGCCTCCGTTGTAGGTCAGTAACGCGGCTACTAATCTTCTTCCATTCCCCCATGTTTGTCGACTCTGCTGATGGAGAAGAGAGGAGGCTTGGGGGAGGAATACTTGGTGGGGCCTCCAGTCTTGGAGTATCAGAAAACTTGCTCTCCCACAAAGACAAAGTCTGACACAGTTCCCTGTTTTGCTAGCCGCTGCCAAACTTGGTTTGGGGGCGTTTACTTCTCGTGCTGGCTGTAGGACACTTTATTAACCCCAGGCACTGGCTCCATCTGCTGCAGCGCCTGCTCACTGTACCTCCTCACCCTCTGGCAAGAATCGACTGTCAATGCTAGAGCCTCAGGCTGGAGCCTCTATAACAGATGTTCCACGCAGCTGGTCCAGAGTAGGACAAAAAGCTGCCCGCCTCCACTGTCTCTGCAGACCTGCTGCATGCAGATTCCTTTGTCTCTCCCTCTTGACTGCTTCCTGACTCTCCCGTAGGACTCCAATTAGGTGTGATCGCCACCAAGCAGCCATACCCAATGCTCTCAACGTGCACGGGGCACTTCTGGGGTAGTCTCCAGGTCCCAGTTAAATCTGTCACATTGAATATGTTCCTATACTCTGTCCATCTGCAAATTGACTTTAGGGATGATGATAGTTAGTACAGCATGCCATAACACACCAAGGATAAACTAAGAACTCACGTAACAGTCAGCACCTTGCTGTCTTGAGAGTGCCTGGCTTGAGACTGTCTATTGGCACCAATCAATGGATAATTAATCAGACTGACTGGCCTTCCCTTTCCTTCTGAGATTTTTAAGTGTGAATAAAAGTAGATGGACTGAGAAGCGAGTTTGGTTTCTCTGCTGTATCTCCAGCAAAGCACATCTTTTTAATTCCATGCATGGATGGAGTGATGCGCCATGCCTATTACAGTGCGACAGCTTGCTGCCTTGTACGACTCAACATGCGGTGCAGCTGGGCATGCAAAATCATTCCAACAGGGAGTCAGACCTAGGAAATCAGAAATGGTACCAAGTGTTCCTCGAGATGACGGGGTTCTTCTTACCCTTCCCTCATGGCCTTGTCCTTCTGGGGACGTGACTTTAACAACATTCGTGTATCAACCCCACAGGGACAATTTTACTTAAGGTCCTAGGGACAAAATGCCACCAAGAAGGGAAATTTCTCTTCCTGGGGATCATTTATTTACTTTCCAGTCCAGAAACATGCACAGCAGGCCTCACCAGTTGCTTGAGAGTGAGAGAGTGAACGAATGAACGATGAGCCTCCATTCCTAGTCCAACGTTTACCCTGCTGCATTGTCCCTTATCTGTAAACGCACTGGAATGTTCCTCTTTCTCAAAGACCTCTGAAGGCATCTGTCTTTATGGGCTGGAGTCCCAAGATCGGAACCTGGGGAGACAGGCACATTAAACTCCTGACTTCAGTTCCTTCCATTGCCCAGCGCTCCCTCCTCTAATCGCTCACACTCCTTCTCATGAGCGTGGGTTTCTTTTTTCTGTTAGGGTTTCTAAACTTTTCTTCCTGAGAGGGAATTAGCAAATCTAATCTCCTCCACATCATGTGTCAATGACAGACTCAAGTTTGATTCTATTGAAGTTCACTCTGAGGAAGAAGTGAGTATATGGAGCTTCCTTATAGAGCAATGAAAAAAGGCTTACAGGCAGGAGTATGTGTGGCCCCCAAACAGCTGCATTCGAAGGTCTGTACGTGGCATGGATGATGGTTTCTCCATCCATCCAGGGAGAGAACTCCTTCTCTCTATTCCTCCCTTGCTTATATGTTCTAGCTCCTCCCCGAGACCCGAGGCCATCTGCAATGAGGACAGAATTGCTTCCAAGTGACTGGATATGCAGGTGTGGGCTCAGCAACCCTTCCTCTTCCCTCCTTCTCTAAGGGAACGCCAACAATCCATTGGCCCTATCGTGCCCACGTCTCGTCTCAGGTGATCTCATGAAGATGACAGTTACACAGTTCAGGGGGTGGTGCCATAGAACGACTGGGCATAGGTAAGTGGTGACTCTCCTGAAGGAAGGGTGGAGTTCTTGAATTTTTAGCTGGATGCTTTAATCTTTTGACAAAGCCTTGCTTTGGGACCAGTTCCAGCCTGTCACAGTAAATTCCCAGGCCCTGGGCCTTGTCAGAGAGTGAGAACGAACTAGATTGTCTAAGCAAAGAGTCCTAGGATATGGAAGGAAATTGGTCCACTCCTTCTGAGACTGCTTAGCCGGAACTGTTAAACGACTTGTGTGAGCCTCAGGAAATCTGTGACCATGTGGGCGCTGTGCCCAGCCTAGGCTCTTTTCCAGCCCCTCCTGATCCCTGCTCTCCAGTGGAGGTATCTGGAAGAGCACTCATCTGTACAGCCTGGTGTCACTCCTGGTCTTCCCCAGGCAGGTCACCCGTCAGCTCCTCGGGGCTCAGAGCTGCAGATCTCCCTGGGAAAGCATTCCGCTCCTCTGCCCAGCTGCTGCTCAATCCCTTAAAGCTCGACAGAGCTGTCTCCCCTGGCTAGTGCTGTGGATGAAGCCCATAAATATTCGCTGCTGGCGAGGAGGGAATGGCGCCCAGGAATAAATGTTTGTTCTCTCTGAGAGGTTACACTGTAATGTTGCTGAGGAGGCGTATCCCACTGCTGACTTTGGGCAGAATTGCTAGTGAATATGTGATATATATCAGTCTTGCGCATGTTATCGGTGAGGTCACATATAAATCCCAGCCTGAGAATGGCCTGTATTGCACCATAGTCCGTAATGAAGCTCTCAGGCTCGCCTGGAAAACTCTTTTCAGGAGGCATGTCTTGGATGCTGCAGCCCTGTAAATCACCCTGGAGGGACAGCTAGGAAAAATCTTAAAAAGTATTCAGCTTTAGTCATCTGGCCCAGGAGGGATGTTCTAGGCAAATTCCTATTCATGACCCTCTAGCATGACCTGGAGCATCATGAAATGGCCTGGACTCTCAAGCCTCTTCTGACAGGTGGCAAGGGCAATGAATGCGGATGGCAAATGGGGTGGACATTGGAATTCAGACCACCATACTTCAGATTGTCCTCTAGCTACTCCGTCTTTGAGATATTGGCGTACCATCCCTGTTCTCAGCTTCCTCTTCACATGGTTCTCATAGTAACACCGACTTCCCAGGAGGATTGTGGGAGCTGCATGGATTAGCATAATGTTAATGCTTAAAGCTATGTTAGATAGTACGATAGCTCTCCCTCATCTGAGGGTCTGCTTTTCCATTGTTCCAGTCACTCAGCAAGTCACGCTCCAAAAATATTCCATGGAAGGTTCTAGAAATAGTTCATCCATAACCTTAAAATTCTGCCTTGTTCTGAATAGCTTGACGAAAGCTCTAGAACCATCCTGCTGGCATGCGATTCATCTTTCCCTCCAACAAGTCCACTAAAGAGGCCACCACCCTGTTAGTAACCACCTCACGTATTAGACCGACTGCCATGGTCTACAAAACCTGTTTGTAGGGCTCAATACCATGCATGGTTTCAGGCATTGCCTGTGAGTATTGGAAAGTATTCCTCTGTCAGTGGGAGTTATTGTAGTGTGTGTATTATTACAGTATGTATTATGAATATTAACCATTATTATCTTCATCACAGTCAGAGAGCTGTTATAATTTCTACAAAACAGCCACCATTTGGCAAGGATTCTGGCACACTGGAAGGAATAGGTGCTGCCCCTTGCCCTTCAGTACTGGGAATGAATTTAAGGGCTGCACACCCTAGGCAGGCTCTCCACAGACAAACTATGCTTCCTGATTGAATCCACCTGTTAGTAGTACCTGTTTTCTCTACAAAAACAATCTTTCTTCAAGTGATAAATTAATCTGTTGCCCTCCTTAGAAGTTCCCAGACCTCTTGAGTCCCTCCTATGCAGACCCTTCTCTCAGAAGAGCCTGCAATAATCTTTCTTAGTCCATTTTCTGTTACCACAACAAAATGCCTGAGACTGGCTACTTTATGAAGTAAGTTTGTTGGACTCAAAATTTATGCTGGCTGGAAGGTTCAAACAGTATATAGTTCTGGTGTCTTCACCAGGGTTCCATGGTTATATAACCAACATAGCTGAGAAAAAGCTGTACTTACAGGCAGGAGGACCCAAATTGTTTGGTGGTCTCACGTATCTAATTAGCAGCTCTAATCAGAACTAATCCAATCCCTGACACCTGTGTCAATGCTTCCTAAGTGTCGTGTCCAGTGACCTGATGATCATATCCTAAATCTCACACCCTAAAGGTTCCATCACTCAACTCTCCACCCTGTGGACCAAGGTTTCAGCAGATGAACCGTTGGTGGACAAAGTGAACCACGTCCAAACCCCAGCGCCCTGGTGGAGGTGGCTGTGAGAATTTCTACTGTTTTAACGACGCTCTTCTCTCTGGCTTTCACTGCTCACCACCCAGACCATTAGAACAATTTTCCGCAAGAAGATGCACTTCCTGTTTTCAAAGAAAAAAAAATAAGCTCCAATTCTTGATTCCTGTGGACAATATGATACTTTGTGTCCAGGACTGCGAAGTAATCTCCTCTCCACCCCAATTTTAAATGGAATTTACCCACATTCCCTTTAATTAACTTATTCCCTTTTGTTTTAGAGCAAGTTTATTTGCTACAGAAATGGTCAGAGGTACAAGCCATCTATCCATGGTCAGTCTGATTTCCCATTCAGATCCATGAAGGAGGCCCAAGACTTGCAGGCGTGGTGCTAGGAACCAGGCATAGCCTTTGCTAAGGCTGGGCTTCCTCTTCTCTCAGGTGATTTGAGGATAACATCCCCCTCACAGGAACTGTGCCATTTGGGGGAGATCAAAGCAGTTAAGACTCATCAGATACCACGCTGGGACTCAGCTAATGTTTCTTCTATTGCCTTTTCTTAAACTACTGATTCACTCTCTCAAATACAGGAAGTAGGTCCTATATAGCTTTCTCATTTCCTATAATGAATGACTATTGGCTCATCTCTCTCTCTCTCTCATGTTGTGAGTACAGCGTCACCCTGACCTCATTACAGCCCTCTGCATCTAACCTTAGGGATGCATTCCACATTCTCTTATGTTATAAAGTCTTGCTTAAATATTTTTTGGGGTCAGTAAATTCTTCACGAATCCTTTCTGCTTTCAAGGCAGCTGTATCCCTGGAGTTCTACAGCAGCTACAGGTAAGTATGGTAGCCCATAATGGCTATCTGAGGAAACTATGTCTTTGGTTCATTTGTGCCTCCCGGGTGGTTGGGAAGCTTATATTTAAATCTGTAGTGGGAAAGCAAAATTCCACTGTGATCTATCACACGCTGCCTCCATCACAGTTGTGACAAACAGAAACCTGACAGCTCAGATCCTGCCAATTAGAGAGTTGCTCCTGGCCTGTGCTTTGGGTGAACACCAGCCATTGCTGGAACTGGCGATGTTTTTCCTGGTCATTTGGGAAGAATTCTTGATTCTCATCTCATCTACCCCTTCATTCTCAAGTGTACCGTCTGGCATCAGCTACCCATACAGCCCGCATCATTAAGTGCTGAGACCTCATATCTTAATTCTGTGTGAGAGGTTTTCTCTGGGGGCAATGGTGCATCCGCGGGAAGGGAGCCTGCGTGTGCCATGAAGGTGATGTGCCCGAGGAGGCGGGTGGCATATTTAAGGGAACGGCTGTACAGGAACTTCTTGTGTTGCCGGCAGTGGAGGGGAGCTGCGTTTGCTTCGGTGTTCTCAGTCTAACGTGAAATATGCTGGCTGGGCTTAGAGATTTGCTAAGGGAAAACCTTAAGTCTTGCACTCCAGCAGGAAAGAGTGATGACTTAAGATGTGGGATAATTTGTGGAACTTAAGTTCTTTTCATATCTGGGAGGCTCATGCGCTGCCTAGCGACACCACCGATTCCCACCGTTCCTAGGAGGCTTCTTAATATTATTTAAAACCCCTTTCAACAGAATGAGGGTGGAAGCAGGATAAAATTATGCTTTAGTTTTTTTAAAACGTAATTCCTTGTGAAACAAAAAGATGTCTGTGTTCAGTAATTGGATAGATGTACAGCAAATAGAGGGAAGGCAAACTGTGTAACATCAGGACCAGTTTCTATAGCAACAAAAATGTCAGCCATCCTTTTGGCTGATCCTATTAATCTAGGAGAAGCAATGATACTGACACATTCAAGATGTATTTAAACCAGAGGGTGGAAATACAACCCAGCTGCAGATTTTAAACAGAGGCAGAATCAGACTCCACTATGGTGGAACTCTGGAGCAGAGATAGCATAGGGCGATCTCACAGACGACCCTTCCATTTTATGTATTTAACTTACAGAAGCAGTGAATCCATTCCCCAGAAGTTTTTTTTTTCTTTGCAAATATTCTTGGGCCGGATATAGTCAAAAGTCGGGGTGGTACTGCTTAGCTTTGGTATTTAAAGCAGAGTTGGCTTTCCCACAGTATTGGCCCAGGGGAGACTATAGAAATTACTGTTTTGAAGATAATGAAATTGGAAAGTAGGAGAAGCAGCTGATGGCTGTGCGCCTCCTCGGAGAGGAAGCGCTGGGCCACTAAGAGGAGCAGTCTGGTTTGGGGGGCAGAGCTGGCAGCAGTGGGCTCTGCTCCTTTAACTGCAGCGCGCACACGAGGCCTGTGAACAGTCTCGTTTTCGGCTAATGGAAGTAATCATAAAGGCCCCTGTCCTCTACAGGGCTGAACAGAGGACCAAATGAGATAATGGATGGGGAAATACTGTGTAAGAAGTCTAACACGCTAAAGAGATGTAACAGGTTATTCGTATTAAGGAAATGCCGAAGAAACACTCCTTCCCCCAAAGAGTAGCCCTTGCGTGGGGAGGTGGGGGGATGAGGAGGCTAGCTATCCGTTCTGAAATCTAGGTCGGTGGTGAGCCCCATTACACCCCCTCAGGGGACTGTGAAGCCATTATTCGCCGCCTCTCCCTTTTGGTGCCTTTTTACTCCAGAATTATTTAAGCAGCTAAATATTTTCTCACTTTTCAAAGCACCATGACAGTCCCTGGATTTTATTTTATTTTTTATTTTATTTATTTATTTATTTATTTTGCTTGGGAGCACAAAATAAATGGAATGCAGCTCCGTGTCTTTGTGCTAAAACACGTCTCATCCTTAGCATTTCAGACTCCTCAGACAAGATGACCGCCTTTCATGGAAAATGAACTTGCCCGGGGGGGTGGAGGTGTATCTCTTAATGCGTTCTTGATTCTCCTTGTTTTTAAAGCATAAAGGAAAATGAGTTATGGGGTCTGTTCTTTGCTTATTGTCATTAAAACAGTTTCTACTTCCTCATCCCATCCTCGGGCCTCTCCAAAGGATGGGATGGCAACAGATGATGACGGAGTCCCAGACTGGGGAATAAATTGAAAGCCTAAACAGAGTGGTTCTCTAGAGAAATTTAATATGTTTCTAAAAATGAGAGGCAATGGATCTGGATGTCGTTACCCCAGTCTGGGGGCCACTTTCCAATGCTTCGAGGTAATTAACACCCTCAAAGCAAAGGAGACGCTTTAACTGTGTCTCTGGATAAAGTGTTGCTTTGTGAAGACCCTGGCTGGGGATATGCAGCTGTCACCTTCAAGCCCTGCTTCATGACTGATGATCAAGGAGGCTCTCCAAACCTCAGACTTGGTCCACATCCATCAGTCAAGCAGTCAGATCTGTGTACTTGGCTCGGTTCATTCAGATCGAAGAGATGGATTATAAGATGAATGCAACTAAAATTATAAATATATTTACAAACCTTTAAGCCCTCTGATGCTGTATTTTTATAAGATCATTCAATTAAAATGCAATGGCTGTTGACACACCCTTATAGAACCAAAGAAGCTAGCTGATTAGTTAGAATTGACAGACTTCAGAATTTCTGATTCTCATTCCATACATGTTTCGATGTAGATTCTGTCATTGTCACATTATCTTCCCAGAAGCCCCCAACCTTTAAACAGTTGTATAACAAGGCAATGAGGAAAGTCAGATTATACTGGTCAGGTGTAGGTTCAAGGCTAAGCTTTATGACTCGCTGAGTGAATTTAAGCAGCTTCCCTGAGATTCCATTTCATTTCTTATCAAATGACGAGCAATAGACCCTATCCCATAGGATTCCGTAAGAATTTTATTAAGACAGTATATGAAACATGCTTAGTCAACTGGGTGGCATATGCGAAGAATCCAATAAATATTGACAGGCGGGATTCTTATTGTCCTTGTTAATATTATATAATATTTTGACCCAGCTTTTTTATTCAGCTTATAAAACAAGTATATTTTACTAGCAGGTGACAGTACAATAAATACCTTCATGTCTCCTAAGCTTATCCCAGACCATGGAAGCCTCAGATATAGGGAAATATATGGAAATATGAATATAAGAACTTGGATGGTACTAGTAGATCCTTTAGCAGAGGAAGGATTGTGTGCATGTTTCAAACAAGCAGATTTTTATCTCCATTTTGGACACATCTATCTCCAAGTGCCTTGCCCAGGCTTTGTATAACAGGCCACCATGATAGCCCTCCTTATTCTCTTATTTCCTATTCCTGCTCTGACAGCCTGTGATGCTTAATCTTCCGTGTCAACTTGACAGGAACTAGAATCAACCAGAAGGCTGCTGAAACACACCTGAAAGTGTGTCTATAAGGGCATTCCTAGAGAGAATTAACAGGGAGAGGTGGTTTGCAGATCTACCCTAGAGATGGCCAATATCAGCCTATGCCCAAAGACCCGGTCAGAGTGAAGTAGGGAACTGGCAGACCACCACCATTCCCATCTCTCTGCTTCCTGACCCCAGTAGTTGGAAGTGCTCTGTCTGCCCTTGCCCCTCTCTGCCACGACAGAGTGACAACCCTGAAACCTTTCTTTATGTTGTTTCTCTTGGCTACTTGTCAGTGAGGTAAAAAGCAACTAATATAGAATTATATCTTGCTATTTCCAAATGTATTCACCTGAATATCAAATCAAATGTTTTTTCAGGAGGGTAAGGAGGTATATATCTATTGGGTTGATAAACAAACAAATTAAAGGAAGAAAAAAACAAATTAAGGAATTGATATTTAAAATTAAAAGGAAGCCCCCCACCCCAAGTTCCCATGTAATTGGGGACTGGCATTTATATATGCTTTGAATTGGCTGCCTTCCAGCCAGGAAACAAAGTAATCTATGAAGAGTGTGCTCTATGGCTCTGGCCTTGGGCAGGGAACATTTTCCTGGCCTTGAGGTAAGCACAGACCGAGAGGCTCTGAGAGTGTTTGAATGGGGGTCCTGCGAGGGAGGGTTAAACAGGCCTCTTTGCAGCTCCAGCTTCAATTCTCATCCACAGACTCTGATCAATAACTGTGAGTGTGGCTGCCAGAAGAGCAGCCAGCTCGCCAAGTGTTGCAGGAGGAACCCTCTACTTTCTGTTTCTAAGAAGATAGGAATCCTCTACCTTCTGCTGTGATCTGCTCCCTCCACATTGGCAGCCTGAGCAGCGAAAGCCTGGGGCAGGACCTCCTGGAAGGGCAGAGCAGAAAATCCCTTCCAGAGCTACTGGGTGCTAGCGACTGGAGACAGGGTTAGTGATGTGGTAGGAGAGCATCTTGATGACCAGTCCTAGCTGGCGAGCTTGGTCTGAACATCTAAAGTAGTCAGGAGAATGTTTCTCGAGTTAACTGTTATTATTCTACCGCCCCCTTACACAACTAGTTCCAGGAATGACCATATCACCAACCATCCAGGTCCCTTCCTTCCTTCCTTCCTTCCTTCCTTCCTTCCTTCCTTCCTTCCTTCCTTCCTTCCTTCCTTCCTTCCTTCCTTCCTCTGTCCCTCCCTCCCTCCCTCCCTCTTCCTTCCTTCCTTCCTTCCTTCCTTCCTTCCTTCCTTCCTTCCTTCCTTCCTTCTTTCCTTCCTTCCTTCCCTCCTTCCTTCCATCCATTCTTCCTTCCTTCCTTCTTTTGAATGATTCAGCCCAGTGCAGAGCCCTGCCTATTTCATCTCAGGTAAAGAGATATGGTCCCTAATTCTAAATGATAAGCACACCTATCATGACAGCTAATATGTATTTACTCTCTGGCACGAGCCTCGCCTCCCTATATTCATTTAGTTTTTCACATAAGAAAAACTATGACATGGGGTAATCTGTGTGTTCAGGGGAGAGAAATTAGACAATGAAACACAGAAGGATAATGTTAATGAGTTTGTTGATGAGTAGAGAATTTTGTTTTGGAGGATAAGGAAGACAATTATCGGGGCGGGGGGGTATGGCACCCCATAGGCATGTGGATGTATAAAGCTTGTTGCTTATGGGTGGTGCAGTACCTGGTACCATGGGGGCACTCAGCACACATGTGTTGAAGTGAATCAAATAACACATCTGGATGAGCATGGCTAACTGCAAGCCAGAGCAGGAGGCCAGAGAGAGCCTGGCATCCTTGCTTTCTGAAGGATGAGTGATGGCGCTTTCTATGGAAGCGAGAGCAAATTTTATGACGGCAACTCGCAGATTTCTCATAATAATGAATTCACCATTAAACATCCTCCTCGTCCACGCTCGCTGATGGATGTACCTCGGCAACAAAAAGTTCTCTGAGAGATCTATGGGAGTGGCAGCTCATCAGAGAGGACGATGCTGTTCATCACTGGGAATTGCGGGAGTCAAAGGCAGATAGGAGCGTTTGCTGGACTCTATTTGAAAGCCCAGTGACACATGATGAGCCTATCTGTGTGTTGCCCAGTACTCCATCCACATATGCCTCAGCTCCAGTCACCGAAGGCTGAACAGGCTATAACTTAGTGAAGGTGGGATGTAGCAGGGAGTACCTCGCTGTGGGCTGGGCGGGACGATGAGAACATTGCATCAAATGAAATTTTAAGGCAGAGGGCAAACAAGGGAAGGAGGTGAGACAGTGGGGAGTAACCCATTGTGGCAGCAAGGGTTTCTGATTGGGAGTCTCCAAAAGCTCACACATGCAAGCCCAGACATCGGGAAACAAGACCACACAGCAGCATGGCCCTTTCAGCATCACCGACATGGCCCCTGATAAAGTCGCAACCAAGGCAAGGGTCCAGTCCTGCTGACTGTGCTGTTCGTTCCCCAATAATGTTCCACGAACTTTGTTTGCAAAATATTTATTGAATGGCTACTAAGTAACGGACCCTGCTGGCCTAGAAGAATCATTGGGAGAACAAGTTTGCTGTTTTTACAGGGTCTGAGGATGAGTGGAGTGACAGCCATGGTTGTTATTTATTTTCTCTGTCATAGATGTTCTGGTTGGGTTTGGGTGACCTCTCAAAGTAGTTTTAATCTACTGGACTAATTTCCAGACCTACCAGTGGTCCTTACGCCATGTTGGGAAACCCTCCAGCATCATCTGAGCCTTGGTCTTCTCATTTTGTGGATGTAAATGGACCCAGGAAGCTAAGTGACCTTTCTGCCCTCCTACCATGACCTTCTGGTAGTCAGGTCACATGGATCTGTGGGGAAAATTTGTTGATTACTTGGGCTCCAACTCAAGTTCAAATCTTTATGTACATTGTTCTTGAGAAGTACTGTACTCCCCTGTGCTTATTCTTGTCCCCAGTGTCTGCTGGAAATTCCTCCATTTGACCGTTAGCATGAGATAATCTCTTCAGATGGGTTCAGACTTCAGATGAACTTGATAACTCACCCATGTACTTTTCTGTACTCTGTGTCCAGTTTGGAAAATCCCATCAAGCCATTTCCTCTTTCTATTTCATTTCCTGCCATCTAAACTTCAGCAAATTAACATATTTTTTCTAGAAATTTCTTGCAGTTCCTTCTTGGTGTAGGTAAGAGTGGGGAGAGGGGCTTCTTGAGCTATATGTGGAAACCCTTCTGCTCTTTCCTGCAGGTTTAGTAAGGCCAGGATCATCCTGTAAATATTTAAAAGCTCAGCATGTGGTGAGACTGACTCATTATAGACTGTATCTATCCTTAGCTTCATATTTTCCAGTTCAACACAGGACATGTCTCGTCGGGAGACACCCAGTATTGGGATCCGATTGGCATCTAAATGCCAAAGGTAAAACATTCATTTGCTTCCTCACCTCTAATTTTCCTAACACTTCTTCTTGTTTAGCCTTGCCCAGACCAAGACGGGAGCCTGATGAAAAAATAATAGATATAAATTGTGCTTCGGTCATTGGCTGTTCATCTTAAGAAAAGAAAACTCGTTTCCAGGCTGTCTGATAATTGGACGTCCAAAAAGTCCAGCAAGAAGGGAGGGGGGCGGGCTGGTGTGGAGCGGAGCAGTGCCAGTGTGTTGATTTTCTTCACTAAAGGAGGGAAGAACCTGCTGATCCTTTTATTTCTCTAAGTTAAGGGCTTCATTGTTCACTGGGTGTGACACCTACTACCTAAACACTTCATGAATTATCTATGAATCCCATGGCTTCCAAAGAAGCTTGTCTCATACTCGACTCTTTAAAGAGGGCGAGGAGCAGGCAAAGTTGCTTGGAAGAAGGATCAGACTAACAACTAGAAACTAGGTTCACCTCTTCATCTAATATCACTCTACCGTTGGTTCATTAAATAAGTGAGCATTTCACCTTGTCAGCTACTCCACGCCATGCCCACAGGAACAAAGACGACACAATCTCAAACGTCTCCCCCAAGTTATAGCTGGTAGCCTCCCGCTTCCATGTCCCTATGGGGTGATATAATGGGAGCACAACCACATTTACACATCTGTCTGTCCCTTTGCTGGGAAGTCCTGGATGGACGAAGCTGTATGTTCATTTTCCTGTGTTCCATGACAGCTCAGAGCTTTCCACAGAGAAGATGCTGAAGTTAGAGATACTTGAGAATGTAATGATGGACAAACCCTGACCATAGAGGAGTGAGACATTGTAATGCAGATGTAGACTTTCTGTCCAAGAGTGTCTGAGTGCTGTGGAGTGAGCTTCACAAATCCCTCATCTTCTCAACCATTTCTTTAGTTACTGGAAGGAAAGGGAGGGCTCCCTTCTTAATTTATATTTTATTTGAATCTAAGATTTTTCCTATACATTCTCATTGTTATCTCAAGCACTTTCCTATTAATTCTATGTTATATGCGCAGGACTTGGAGGACACTCATCGGAGGAGAATTTGTTCTAGAATTGATATATCAGGGAGGACTTCATGGATGGATTAGTATAGTCAAAACTTAAAAGACAGTTGTCAGTTGTGAACCTAACAAAGGTTTTAAGTCCCAGAGTTTGCAGGCAATGAAAACTATCTGAGCAATATGAACCTTGCTATGTCACGTCTTTCTGCCTCCCACATGCTAGCTCCGTACCTTCCATCCTTTCAAACTACCCTCATGACTGTACACACACAAGAATGCATACAACACACATGCATGCACACACACACACACACACACACACACACTTTACCACAAATGCCTTTTTTTCCTATACTGTCTATTTGGAAAGTATCTCGTCATTATTCAAGAATGCTTGAATGCTTCCCTGTTAGGAAGCCATCCCAGGCATATCCTTCTCCATGGTCTCTGAAGTCACACAGTCAGCAGGTACCATTTTGAAGGTAACCATAGTATTGCTGACTGAAAGCCTAAATCAAGGAAGTAGAAGGAGTGAATCCCAGCCCCAGGTGTCAGCATTGCCTTTTTATCCATCTCCCCACTGGGAATCTCAGTGATCCAAAAAAAAAAAAAAGGGGGGAAGGCTTGAGCAAGGAGAATCTTTAAGCAATGGTAAATAAGTTGAAAACTCATTTGGAAATGGTATGGCCCTTCAGAAAAGACTTCCAAGGTGGTGAGTTGGGATCTTTGGGAAAATCCTATGAAGTCCTTTCTGGTGAGCAACTTCCCACCCATGTGACATCACTGGGTGGTGGTTTCTAGGGTGCCTGGAGTTCCAGCAAAGAGAAGATGCTGGGTAGGGAACCTGGAAGTTCTGACTCTAACACCTAAGAGTAAGAATTAGTGGTCTGTCTCTACTCCCTCCCTTCCATCTAGAATAGAGGCAAATGCCTTGCAGTCAAACGCAAGATTTTCTTTCCCCATTCTTCTACTGGTTGCTATGGTGTCAGGTCGGGAAGACAATGTAGAAGGGGCAGCAGGCTGCATTCCTGCCACCCGGCTCCTGGCCACCTGGCTAGCTTATGACCCGAAATAACAACACGAAACTGTATTCTTTTAAACACTGCCTGGCCCATTATATCTAGCCTCTTCTTGGCTAATTCTCACATGTTGACTAACCCATTTCTAATAATCTGTGTAGCACCACGAAGTGATGGCTTACCAGAATGGATTCAGCATGTCTGGCTCCATTGCGTCTGACCTGGAGAGGAGAGACATGGTGTCTGACTCACTTCCCTTCTTCCCAGCATTCTATTCTTTCTACTCCACCCACCTAAGGGCTGGCCTATCAAATGGGCCAAGGCAGTTTCTTTATTAACCAATGACCTTCCTCCTTCAAGACATGTCCACAACTCATTGTGTTTTGAATCAGGAGGCAACTGTCTGTTCTCAATTAAGTATTCATGCTTTCATTAGGAGTAAAAATGAGAAATAGTTCAATAGTTCCTAAGATTATAAGAGAACCCTAAAATACTCAAGTATTCTCTAATGGGCAGCCCTTTTAAAGTTAAAGAAGACTGCCTTTGAGACAAAAACATCTCTTCAAGTCCTCACCTTTTCATACTTGTGATGTAATGCAACATTTACTATCCCTTCTCAGTCACCAGTTTTCTCATCTGAGACATGGGTACAATGACAGCGACTTCTATGGAACATCCAAAGATGTGATTAGGGGAGATGCACCCCTTCACTTTAACTCAGGGCTTGATGCATAGCTTGGGCCCCCTTAGGGCTTCAGCAAATAGGGTTTATTAGAAGCCAGAACACTGATGGATAGAGTGAAATCTTGGTGTATTCAACTCAATTTGTAACTAATTGCCCTGTTGATTTCTAGTGAGGCTTTGATGCTCTTGGGAATGGCAGGTACTACTGCCAGGTCTAAAAGTGGACAGAGGTCTGTGTGTGTGTGTGGGGGGGTGGAATTCCAGTCATGACAGCAATGAGATCAGAGAGTGTACTCACTGTCCTCTATTCAAAGGTTCATATTTTCAAAGGCCTGAAAGTGATTCAAAGGTAATTCTGTTTAGCCTGCAGAATCTATGAAGTCGCGTTTGTCCCTGGGAGCATGTGACACCATGCTGCAGGTGTTCATAGACTCCCCTCTCCTGAATTCCCACAAGCACCACAGCCGTCTCGCTCCAAGCAGCCAGGAACCGCGCAGAGAAATGACATGAGAATCTGTTCATGTTACATGACATGGTATATGAGATTCCGCAGCTTCTTTGTCCCTAAATAATTGGAGAAAAGTCACATGAGATAATATGTGTGAAAGCATCTTGAAACTAAAGTTTTCATTGTAATGGATCATTATTATTCTAATTACTGCTAATATGAAGAACCCAATATAGCACGGGCCAATTATCCAGATAAGAGTATTTCTGAAGTTGTGAACATTTGGTGCTTGGTTTTATGCTGTTTGGCTTTGTTCTCTAATTGTTTCGTGCATTTTAATCTTCTGCCTCAATTCCAAGTAAATTGTAAGCATGAGCACTTCCTTGTTCAGTACAGTCAGTGATGTCAAAATCCTTCAGTGGAGGCCTCTGCTAGCCAGCAGAGCGAAATCCTAGTGCCAAGGAGGTCACAGGCATGTGTTTCCTGCTTTCTGCAAGCTTTCATTTGGATGGAGGAGACAATGAACCAAGAGCCAAAGACTGAGAGCTTTGACAAGCATGGGGTATCTCGGAGTTCACAGGCAGACCATGCCTAGCGCTCGGACAATGAGACCACAATTGACCAAGTGAAAAACAAAAACAAAACAGAACAGAACAAGATGAGTTTCCTTAGTAAAGAAAGCAGAAAGTGTGAAGTCTCGTGACTTGCGGCGGGGCGTGGGTGACAGAATACCCGGTACATTTCTAAATTGCCTGTCAGTTCAGTAGCAGTGTGGCATGTGATAGCACTGGAATTTGGTGACTTATAATAGCAAAACAACAAAATCAAAATAGAATGCATCCATCACTTAGGTTCCTTCCATTTGGGGAAAGTTTGTCTCTCGTGGGTCCTGGCGTGGCCTCTCAGGCTCCATAGCGTCGCTTCTGCCATGTTTTATTGCCCAGACCAAATTGTAGCACCAGCCAGACTACACATAAAGAATATAAAGTCTATCGGAACAAGGTTAGTGTGCAGGGATGGCTTGGGTTTCAGAAAATCAACTACTAGAATGTCAGTGTGTCCACCCAGAGGAAAACATACTGTGAGAAACCCCTGATGTTGCCCTTGAAAGATTTGTCAGTGTAGACAAGAAGAGACCTCACATTTAACAGACTACCTCTTAGAAGACAGTTGGAAGATGCATCAGAGAAGGCGGGGCCAGCTTGAGAGAGACAGGTTTAAAGAGCTGGTCCCATAGTCTGGGAAGAAGTAGTGAGAATATAAATACTCCTAAAAGCAGTCAGGCTGGCAAAGGAAGAAGAGGGCTGAGTTGGTTCACCCATTTATTTGCTCAGCAGATACTAACTGAAGGAGTACGGCATGCACATGTGTGCAGAATCCATCAATAAACACAACTCAGCCCTCGCCCTCCTGCAGCTAACAGTGTGGCTGGGGGAGACAGAAAGTAAATGAGATCAGTACAAAGGCTAAAACTAATTGGGAAAAGAGAGGGAGTGTGCACTGGTAAGTGGATATAGATTCTCAGTGACCTGCCCAGACAAGGGTTTAATGAATGAAGCTAAAAAGAGGACACCTGTCACGTGGCTATCGGGATAATATTCCAGACAAACAGAACCATAAGCACAGCCCTCACTGCATATCACTTCCAAATGGCCTTAAACAACAGAAATTGCTTTACCCATCGTTCTGGATGCTGGACATTCAAGATCAAGATCTCTGCATAGTTAGGTCCCTCTGAGCACATGAGGGGCTCTCTCTCTCTCTCTCTGGTCTGCCCCTTGACTTCTGGTGATTTGCATTCCTGGTCCTTTACTTTGCTAATAGCCTTCCAATCTCTGCCGTTACATGGGTTACCCCTCACGCCTATGATGCGGTGGCTGTATACTTCCCTTTTATCTGAACACCAGCTTCCTTGGAGTAGGTCTCACCAGAAGCACCTTAACTTAGTTAATTCTTAAAGGACTATTTCTCCAAATAAAGTCACATTCTGAGGGACTGAGGGTAGGAACCACAAGATCTGTCTTTTTGATATAGCTTACCCCAATATATAAGTAGTTCAAACATAAGCCGTGCGAATGAATGAAGCGGGGAAATCCTTAGAGAAGAGTTCCCACATGCTACTGGGTCCTGATCTGGCAGGATCTTTATTGGTGGGAACATGATTCTCACTTCCTCTGTGACATGGAAACCCACTGAAACACTGGGGCAAAGGAGCAATGTCTTTGTCTTACTGTTTCCTGATAGTACATTAGCTCCTCTGTTAGGAGTAGAAGGAAAACATGCCTCCTTGACTAGAAGGTAATGAAGTCATTTGGAGGACAGACCCTAGGGGTTAGATCAGGAAACAACAGCAGAATGGGAATGCACTTCTGTATGCAAGGATTAGCTGACTGAGAGGAGCACCAGAAAGATGGAGTTGTCATAGGGTAAGTCACCCAGATTCAGCCGTGGATGTGTTAAATCTGAGATGCCGGTTGGTATCGAGGTACAGGTGCACAGCTGGATATGCAAATGTGCCTTTCCAGAAACAGTCCAGACAGCAGGTATAAATTTGGACGTCATTAGGACATGAATATTTAAATATATGCAACACAGAAGTATCTTTATAAGCAGGAAGTTACCTTCTCTGAGCTTTTTATGCAAAGTAAGATAATTCTCTCTCTTCAGGCCTCACGGCAGGAGCAACGGCAATAACAGGACAGGCCTGGGTGACTGCAAGGCAGGTCCAACCATGGCAGGCTCATATGAAAGGCTCTCCATCAACAAGACTTGATCTCTGCCTTCCACACTGATGGCATCTCTTCCTGTTTCGTTTCCAAATACTTTGAGTTATCTTCTTGCTTCCTCAAGAAGGTACCTGCTTCCTGAAGATGCTTGCAACAGCTTCATAATCCTAACCCATCCACAGTTCATTGCCAAGAAACTCGCAGTGGCATGCAGATGGTTAAACTCCGACCAATGGGGGTGCACAAACCACTCTAAATCTCAATTCCACATGCCGCCTTAGGGAGCATCACGGACTAAAGCCCAAGATAAAAAGGCCTGACAGAAATTATTGACGGTTTACCTTTTAATGAGCAGCTTGGATTGATTCTGTTCCCCTCTGGGATGGCTTTCTCTGTCCTTCCTCCACCAGAGAGGCCATGGGGACCACCACCAACCAAAAAAAAAAAAAAAAGAAAAAATTACAAATCTCCAATTTGAATAATTGCAAGAATCTTCTTTCTGGCAAATAACGTTTCCAGGGTGAGAAATGGCTTACCATTTTAAAATATATAAATGCATGTATTTAGAAATGTTATGATTATCATGATTATTATTAAGCACTACTGGCACACTAGATATTTTCAAAGAGACTGGTTGCCTCTAATTGGATATTCCATTCAATTTCCCTCTGGGTGGGTCAGTAGTGTTAACTCTTAATCATCCAAGGCAATTAAATGCATACGGTTCTAACCTATGCGCCAAAGGCTGCGGGGCTGTTCACGCAGTTACAATAGTAAAGTAGCCGCCATCAGGCTTCTGAGAAGACAGAGCCTACAACCGGCATGTGGACTCTTTACATAGCTGGTTTGAAAAGGAAATTTATTCATCTGTACGTGGTGGTGAGTCAAAGTTCTGGAGATCCAGAGCCATAGCCAATCCAAATGAACAATTTCCTTGGTCTCCCTTGGTCAAGATCTGGACTGCTAAGTCAGTTGCTAAACTGAATAAGATAATCGGACCCACTTAGATGTGGTTATGGCTGTGACTACAGTATGAAAAGCCAAATAGGAAAATCGGCAGGTAATCTTAGCTAATCAGTAGGTAATCTTTAGATAATCTTTAGGACAATTTTCAGATGCTCTGATGATAAAGAACTGCATTCCATGTTGGCATTAGCACCTATCCACCCTTAACTCTAAGGCTATCTCTAGGCTGTACCCCTGCACCCCGGTACTGATACATTGCAGAGATGGAAAAGGGGAGGCTTCTTAAGAACTTCTTTCTGTGACACCACACTCACTAGAATAACGGCGACTTCAGAATCTTTATTGAAATGCTCTGAAATACATCTTCTAATGCAAGTTACAGTACACATCACGTGAAGCAGGGACACTTCAGGCTCCTCTCTGAACCCATCTTAACTGTTAGCGTGGTCAACAGTAGTTTAACCTAGGGGATACAATCTCCTGTGTATTCTTTTTGCGAAGGAGTACATTGTGGGAATTAACCTGGGTCTCGTGGTCAGAAGTGCATAGTGTGGAAATGCTGAGGAAGAAGCATGGTGGTCCTAGCATGTAATGATGAGGCAAGCAGGCCTGCTTTTCACCACCCGGCTCCTGGCTAGCTTTACCCGAAATAACAACACACAAATTGTATTCTTTTAAACACTGCCTGGCCCGTTATATCCATCCTCTTCTTGGCTAATTCTCACATCTTTTTTTTTTTTTTTTTTTTGGTTTTTCGAGACAGGGTTTCTCTGTGGTTTTGGAGCCTGTCCTGGAACTAGCTCTTGTAGACCAGGCTGGTCTCGAACTCACAGAGATCCGCCTGCCTCTGCCTCCCGAGTGCTGGGATTAAAGGCGTGCGCCACCACCACCCGGCTAATTCTCACATCTTGATTAACCCATTTCTAATAATCTGTGTAGCGCCACGAGGTGGTGGCTTACCGGGAAAGATTCATGACCCTCCTCCATCACTAGCATATGGGTATAGAAGATCAGTGAAGATGTGGACAGACCAGCCTCTCTAAGGAGAAATTCTCCATGGAACCACTTCCAACTTCTGACCAAGCTACAAGGATCGAGTCTAATCACTAGACTGGCATTGAAGGGGTGACAGAACTATGGTCCCTTAGTTTGCACTGGGTTCTATTTTTTGTGCTCTTGCCCTTCACAGATCAACCAACAATAGTCTGGGCTCTGCATCTGGCACCAGAGGGTGTTTGGGATTTGTCTTTACCCCACAGATCCGCAGTGCACTCTGAGCTTCTGCTTCCTGCCAGGGAGATCACATCACCTCATGTTGCTCCCCCATGGCTGGTGTCTGTGTTTCCCAGGAGGAAGGAGAGGAGCAAGTGATTAGAAGGGCAAGGCTTTAATTCTCTCTCTTCTAGGCTTTGGCTGAGAAGCACTGAATTCATTTGCATAAAGGCCAGAGCTCAAGCTGGGTAGTCTCACCCCTCCTCACAGCCATGAAGGGCAGCAGGCAGTAGTCACTATCTTTGCCTCTGGGGATCATGGGTATAATGCAGTGAAGTTTGGAAAGAGTGGTACCACCTTCTCTAAATCCTCTTGAGTTGTTCTCTGAGGCTATCAGGTTAGGTTTGAGTTGAGGCACCTCCATGACCCACCTCAGTGGAAAGCCCAACTGTCTTGGGTCAACGCTCCTCTAGGAATCCCTGCTCTAGGGATGGGGTGAAGCAAGGAAGCAGGCTGGACCAGGTATACAAGTAGGGCCTGTCCCTGAAGACCTAGGTGAGCGTTGTTTATCCCAGAGTTCTCAGGAGGCACAAAGGCTGTGGTAGGGTCCTCATGGCTCTCTTGTTCCCTCTGTTGCTCTTCCCACTTTCTTCTTGGGCTCTGATCTTTCCTAACTGATCCTGCATCTCTGCATCTGCCTCCAGAGAGACCCATGTGATAGGAGACTGTCTAATAGTCAAAACCATAGCCATAGAAACATTTCCTCTCTGGTCTTCCCTAAAAAAATGACATCAAAGTTATAAAGTAAGTGACAGTTACCTTCCTGCTGGCCACTGTCCGTTTATGAGACTCAAGCAGAGAAAGATGTCCTCAGAATCAGTGGTTCCTCCTTAGAGATTGACAGACACAACTGGCATTGAATCTAGAGATGTGGTCTTTTGCTCTTTTTCCCCTGAGGCTCTCTTTCAAGTGGAATCCAGTTTCTCAACTTGTTCAAGGTGTATTTGAGATGTAAGCTTAAATCTCGATCCAAGCCCAAAGTGTGGACATCATAACGGTTGCTCCCTGTGACTCAGATGAAATACTCCAGAATATTCTTTAGACTTCCATTCTGAGGAGAAAAAGGACCTTCCCACCCTTGGTGTTGTGGTTGCTTTGTCTTGCTTAGCACAGGGCCTTCAGTACAGGCGAAGGAAGTGTTGACTTTATCCCACAGTTAACGTGTCTTGATTCCTCCTCTAACAGTATGTAAGAAGTTGGTTCCAACCTTCTCATGATGCTAAATGACATTCCATAAAATTTCTTCTTGAAGAGAAAGGGGTTGGAAGAGTGGAGGTCTGGGAGACTTCCTAATGTCTTCTCGCCTTCCTGCTACCACCGTCGTCTTAAAGCTGTTTGCCCTCAGCAGCTCTAGGACTGAGAAATGAACAAGGATGGCTCTCTTTTCTGTCTTCACTTACAGTTCATTGCGCTCTTATAAATTTAGCTGTGAAAAACGGCTGCATTTGCATCTGCAAATGCGTGGGAGGTGGAGAATGCTGTCTCTCAGGGAGAGAGAGGATGAGGAGTGCCACTCTAAGCTTTGTGGGATCTCCTGGTCCTGTTTAAATCCATATGTTAGCTGTATGAATATGATGTATTCCCTGGAGATTGCTTGCACCAGTTTCAGGCCTGGCATAGGATAGATCTTCATGAAATTCTTGTCTGTGCATATATGAATGAATGAATAAATAACGACCAGGTACCAGTAGCTCAGAGGCAGGGTCATCGCAACCACTGTCTCCCTCCCCCATCACTTCCTTCTCGGCTGGTATCTGATATTTCAGGGAGGCAGAAGGAAAAAAACGCCAAATTATGCTGCAGCCTAGTCACTGGCTCTGATGAAGGAGGTTTGGGTTGGGGTGAACATTAGACGCAGGCTGCCATTAATGCGAGTGATCATGCGATGTGATGTATTTCTTCCCAAGACTGTAACTTAAATCCCAATTACCTTCCGGTGACAAATGAACTGACCGGGTCATTCATTCCGGTGGTCGGAGCTCCCACCTTCTGTGTTACCACCACATGGGGGAAGGTGTATGACAAATTTCCAGATTTAATTTTAGTGCTTGGGAGCCCAAGTGGCACAATTACCAGATCAAGAGTGATGGCAGAATATTAACATGAGCAGGTCATGTGAAGCCGAGCTTTAAGTAAGGATGCTCAAGCTTGCAAGCACCATAGAGTTCCTGGAGGACCCAGGAGCCTGGGCCTTGGAGTTCTAACTTCCCTGATATTGTACTCCCAACACAGCTCTTGAATTTCTCCCTCTACCCCCATTCCTTACCATCTTTCATAATGAATGCTAGAAGCCGTAAGCAGTGATTAAGGAAACAGGTCTCATGTCCCACTGTGACCTTGCCAATGTGTTGAGATGCTACTGTAGGGAAAACCAGGACACAGGTAAAATTAGAGCTGGTGGCATAGCAAATGTGCTGTCATTTTAGCTTTCAAAATAATATTGGCATCCTATACTGGCACCTGCCCACGGTCCAGCGCTTCTCCACACTGGGAATCTGCAAGTGCTTTCTGATCATAAACACTGTTAGTTTGGGAGCCACATAGTTTGGTGCAGCTAGTCAGTCCTGCTACTTTAGCCAAGGCAGTTGTGACTGATAAAAGATTATAGACAGTAACATTTTATTGAAGAAGTCTGCAGTTTTAATTTCACATGCTTTTCCTGTGACATGAAAAATATCCATTAATTTATGGATATTTTGCTTAGCTTTTAATTTTAATTTTGATCCGGGCTCTAGGCTGCCATGGCTAGCTTTGAATTCATCCTGTAACCCAGGCTAACCTCAAATTTACAGTTCTCCTACCTCAGTATTCCACATAGCTGGGATTATTATATAAGTGTGTTTCACCTATATAATGTTATACTAGTATAGTGAGTTTTGTTTTGATTTTAAAAAAGACATTCAAGGTTGTAAAACTCATCCCTAGCTGTGATATAATATAATAACAGGATAAGTTGAGCTGACATATAATCTCTTATCTATTCTGTGGTCATTTGAAAGTACCAAAAGATATTCCTATTCCTCTTGTTCATTTCTTTTCTTCTTCTTCTTTTTCTTTTTTTGGAAGCTTTTACTTGCTTGGTGTTACCCACAATCAGATGTCATCAGTCTGACCATGACATCATAGCCTCACTAGCTTCCCCATTCCAGCCCAGACCTTTCAATTGGCCAATCCTAAATGGGATTTCCTTGGGTCTCATGTCCTGTTCCTCAACAATTCCCTTCTTTTCCTCTTCTTTGCAAGAGTGTAAGCTATAATTGGTTGCCTGTGATTTAAACAGCAGAGGTGGGGGCAACAGACTCTAGTGTGACCAGTTTCTCCAGCCCCGAGCAGCACTCAATAAACAACAAAGGCACAGTGGGGATGAGGGGATGAAGGGATGAGGACATCACTGCTACTCTCTGAAGATGCTCACTCACCTTCCCTGCTCCAGACTCACAGGAACACCAGGGTCCAGCCAAGGACACTCATCCACAGAGGGATTATGTAACTGGCCCAAGGTCACACAGCTGGTCTGCAGCAGAGCCAGGGCCTGGATTTAAGGCACATGAGAGCAGCAGTTCACCCTCTGGAGTATTTTCTTGCCTGGCAGCTGGTGACCTTCTGAGAGGAGCTTCTTCGGTGGATAGAAACACACAGCATGCCATTCCGTGCACACATGCAGATGGGCATGCATAATACCCTTCCCCAAGTTGAATTTCCCCTTTCTGTCAAGCCTAGCTATATCAGGAGGAAATAAGTTACTTTATTCAGAGCTTCAAAACCCAACCATAGTCTACTTCTTCCCACAGGCAGTCTTGAGGATGAGCCAGCCGGGAGCAGAGCAATGCTCTTTGTGTGTTAATCCGCAGTGAAGGACTTAGTGCCTGCAAAGGCATTCTATCTCCCCGCATCACCATCACCAGGGCACACATTTTAGGCAGAAAAGGAGAAGCTGCTAAAATGAATTAGTAGCTTCATTTTCCACAGACAGAGGTGAGAGCCGATGGAAGTAACGTGCCCCAACACAAACGGCCAATTTCCTTTCACAAGACAAACTGGACCCAAGTCAGGATGTTGGTGGGAGAAGGGAAGTCCTTGCCCTCCATTCTCTGGATCTCAGGGCTTCTGAGGTTTCCATGGTAGGATGAGTTTAGGAAACAAAGTGCCCATAGCTGTCTGTTTTGGGCAGCCTGACCCTTGGCAGGATACAGTGTGGAACCGACCTTAGACCAGAAGCCACACTTGCTAACTTTCCATGCTTACTTGGGTTTAACTTGCTGGGTGATTTTGAGCAAGGTGGTTGGACTCTGCTTGTGTCCATAGCTATGAGTATCAGGGCATTCTCAGTCATCTCCTTTTTTGCAAAGGGTGTGAGGGCTGCTCTGGCCTGTGGTTAAGGGCTTGGGCACTAAAGGCCAACCATGTAGGTTTGAATGTTAGGTCTGTCACTCATTGCCAGGTGACTTGGAACAACCAATGATTTAGCTTGCCCATGACTGGGTTTCCTCATCCTGAAAAAATGAGTGAAAATGATATTAGTATTTCCCGCAAATGACGTTGTAGGAGTGTAATGACCGGGTCCATGTAAATCTTCCTACACTCCTAGAGCCTTCAAAGCACATAATAGTGCATGGTTGTAATTATCACAGTCTCCTGTGAGACCAAACTAAAAAGTGATACTAATATTTGTGTGACTCATTACAATTTTTATGTAATTAATCACATTTAATCTTTGTGGGAACCTTACGGGGTCCTGTGGTACATATGTTTGTTCCAAACTCTTGTGAGAAAGGAAAGTACCAGCAGGCTTAATTAATTGTCACAAGCTACATGAATTATTACATATTGCTGACCCAATAAGGCACCCCATTCTGTGTTCTTTCCAGAGTTTGTTAACTCACTTCTTTATACACATAAAGCTGAGTGTCCCCATGGAATCAGCAGTTCCTGCTTTTATCATGTTCTGGTTTCTGTAATCTTTATACTCTTTGCTCTCGTGTTGATTTAAAAATTCTTTGGGGTCTCTGGTTAGAGTAGTGTTATCTTAAGGAACTGAGAGTGTCCATGTATTTAAGACACAATTAGATCAAATGTGCTAAAAACAGAATGTGAAGTCAAAGGGGGAGGTATTAATATCTCCTGACTTGCAGAGTAGAATTATACAGTCGGGCAGGAAGCTTGTCAATCAAACTGTAGAGAGAACTCTCCAGTTACCTGGATCACCTACCTAACCACTAGGTTTGAGCCAGCAGGGTTCTCTTCCCAGCCCAAGTTAGAAGAAGCACAGAGATAGCTGCCCATTGGGGACGGGGCCAAGATAAACAAAGGGCTGGTTAATTGGCTTTTTAGTTAGTTAACATGCTTGTTAATTAGCTATAGACCAGGACCCAGGGTCTTATATACACACAAGGCCAATACTCTACGGGTAGTTTGGAAGGAAAAGACAAGAAGCAAGGTGAGCAGATATATTCCTATAGAATTCTCCAAGCCAAAGCCAGAGCTCACAGGATAGACCCAATACTGTAACAAATCTTGTTCTCACGCCCATCCACTCCTTTAGACTTTTGGGCTATCCCATCTGAACCTGCAGAGGGGTCAAAGGTCATTGGTTGAGCAGTGCAGAAGGGGGGACTAGAAATCGGGCTGCGGGATCACACAGCAGAGGCGGGAGGACGATGCTTGCTGACTGAACTTGATGTGGACCTGCAGCCAGGGGACCTAAGTAGAGGATAGCAACGTTCATAGCAAACCAAGAAGCACAGCAGACCAGACTTCTGGAACCCACAGGGAGGGAGGCAGAGGAGCCAAGCAGTCCAGGGTTATGGCCCCGAGTTTTAAGCGAAAGGAGGCTGCTGTACCAAGGTTTACCTGTCTCTGCTACTTCTCAGTCACCACACCAGCAACAAATCTGTGTCATGCATTCAGGGAGGAGTAGGGAAAGAGAAAAACCATCAAGAAAAAAATGGACCATTGTTTTGTTTTCTGTTTTTTTTTCTTAAATCAGACACTGTGCGCTACTATAAAGGGTCTAAATTATAGAATTGAAATGAATTGATGCTGAATAGAACATTTAGTTTGCCTAGAAATTGCCATCCATTCTAAGGGAGTTTGAGACAGAGCCCAGATTAGAATAGAAAGTAAATAGATTATACTTTATCTACACACATTAATTCTAGAGTGAGTTAAATTTAATCACAAGCATACATATACATATGTATAATTTATATATGTATATATAGTGCTTTACAGTTTTAAAAGCATTCTGTACATTACCAACATTTGTATGTTCCTTTGTCTAGAAATCTGTCTTCAAAGATATATCTGCTATTATCCAGGGGGAATTTCTCTATCCACAATTCCTCAAAGAATGCTTCCAGAACACAATTCCCTGTGATGGAAATTGTTTTAACAAAGGAAAGGAGTTCTAGTGGTCAAGTAAGTTTGGAAAACACCAGACTAAACATAGTAAATGGATTTTTCAGACAATTTGATCAAGTAAATGAGGTCTATGTCTCCTGAAATAGAATGCGGCACATTTTCCACTTAACCACAGCAACTTCTTCTTCATGTTATTCCACATTATTTGTGTTCCTTGAAGCACGCGTTAACACTGATACCCTAATCAATAATTCTGATGGATAGGAGAGAACTGGGGCTATGACATGGGTCATTCCCCGACCATTAAGCTTGAGTCGGCTAATTGGATGGATGCATAGTTACACACCATTCTCCACGCTCTAGCAAATAGTATCATATTCTTATGAGGAACATTATTGGGCCAAGTGCTGGTGGTACTTACTCTCCAGTGCTTTCTATGGATCAGGTGTCTACAGCTGCGCATTGTCCTAAGAAGTGTGCTATGGAAGTTAATGTTGTCCCTTCAATCAGGAAAGAGTTTAAAAAATGTGTAAGGAGTCAGGCATTTGTGATGTGTGTTAGGGATGCAGAGATTTTTTTTTTTTAAAAAAAAAGCAGTTATTTAGGGTTTTGAATCTAAGGAGGCGTTGGGAAATGACACACATAGTGACTAGCATGATTGGCCAGTGTAGCATTTTACAAGACAAGTAGTCATAATTGCAGCAGAGATATAGGGTCACAAGGGCCCACAGGGTTCAGACAAACACTGAAGAGGAAGCTTATGGAGGAAATAAAATGTTTGTCTGATGGAAACACAATATTTGAAGAAGAGAGCAAGGTGCATTCTTTAGTAGAAACATCTGGAAGGAAATGGGCTATCAGAGGCAGACGTCAAGTATGCAACACGGTGAGATACAGACGCCAAGTCCATCATATAGACAGGCAGCCAGGAAGAAGCATATGCTGGACCTCATGGCTCACATCCCAGACTTAGGAATTTACTCTGCTACAGTGGGACTCTGTCTGATGACTCTGCCTTCTCCACTGATTCTGACAAAATGTTGGATTGTGACAAACATAATCAGCAGCCTAAAATTCAGGTCTTGGAGCAGGAGCATAGAGGAGTCAGCCCCTCTGATGAATCACCTCTGCATTTGGAATCCAGTCATAGATAGGGGTCTTCTTGACCAGGGTGGGATTTGTGGTTCAAGGAACTCACCATCACAGAGAAATCTCTGAGGACTAGGACTCAAAACATAAGTTGTGTCCTAATATAATTAGGGCATCCCAAATGAATCAAGACCATGAGTTGTATGTTTTGTGTGCTTAAACCTGTGTGTTAGGCAAACACTATGGCTTTGAAAATGGCCAACTGGACACAACATTTTCTTGAGCTTTTTTCCTAAAAATCAAGTAGCAAGTATCATCTCATTAATCCTCGTGAGAATGTGGCTCCTTTTTATGCTTATTTTATAGAAAAATGAAGCTTTAAAGTCTAGGAAATTCTGTTCAAATTATGCTGGGAATTCGTAGCAGCATACTTCCCTGATTTCTGGGTTGAGCGCCCTGCCTCTTGGTAAACTCCACTGATGTTAGTTAAAGAACACTGAACTGGGACTCCCTTGAAGTTTCCAAGTGTCAGCAGAAGGGTGAGGCTAGAACAAATCATGGCTTGTGATACCTATGCATTCATAGTCCATTTATGTCTTCCATAGCCTGGTTTCTCAGTGTTTACTGCTGGCCTTAAGTCTTCAAGATCAAAGTTCTTAAGGTCCTTCCTCTCAGAGACTCAATGCCTCATGAAGAAATAATCTCATCTATCCCCAAACATTCACTGGGGTAGCACCCATTTCTAATCTCTTATTTTCAGGTACTCAAGTCTCTTATTTCAGGTATTTCAAGTCAAGGGAACAGTTTCCAAGGTCATGGAGAAAGTTCTCTGTCTACCCGAGGACTTCAAGACCCTATATGAAAAGATTATTTTCACTTGTTTTCTCTGTGAACTTGAGATGATATACCTTGTTGACAGATCATCATTCTACTCTGGATGTTATGTTTGGAATATTTAAATTGCTTCATTAATCTACCAGTGAATTTCAATTAAATACCACTCAGTTCACATTGTGGGCCAAAAGGTTGACTTTAGGTAAGGGTTCTCTTGGAAATTCTGGCTCTTCATTTACTAAGTGAGCCAGTTAGCTTTGTGACCCTTAAATCCTATTTAACAGTGTGATGGATACTCATTGCTTGCACAGTGAACCTGAGGCTGATGAAGTAAACGATAAGTCAGCGACTCTCAGATCTAGAATTCTGGCCACTTTGGCAATGCGCTATTTTTCTTTAAATAAACTGCTTAGAAATATTTATTGAAAGCCTACTGTGGTGGCACATTTTCTGTTATCGCAGTACTCGAGAGGTTGAGGCAGGAGGGTCTTGCGTTCGAACCCAGAATGGACTACATAAATATGATCCTGGCTTTGAAAAGCAAAGGAGCAAACAAAGGCTATTGAACACCTGTTATATTCAAGGCATTGTGCTGGGTATCAAAAGTCAGTAAATATAAGGGTCCTAACTAGCCTTGCTGTCTAGACAAGTATTGATTTGTGGGAGGAAACAAATCCATAAAATAAAATTTCAGCATGATACGAGAAGAGTTATGGCAAAAGAATAAATGAGCTACGTGAGAGCAGAGAGGAGTTGCTACAGTAGCCGAGCGTGTCCAGGGAAGTTCACAGAAAAAGCAGTGCTTTAGCTGGGTAGGAAGAAATGATGGCTGATTTGATGGAACTGACCTTGTTCTTCAGCAGCTTGTAGACTGGGGCATCCTAATTTTATTTTTATGAGACTCCTGAGCGTATGAACAAATAGGTCTCTGATTCTTGTGACTTCTCTTGGGTTTTTTTCTTCCTTCTGGTTTGTCTTATGCAACTTCAGTGTGATAGTTTTTGTTTCATAATGTTAGATTTTATTTTTGTTCTATTTTTTTTTTTGGTTTTTCGAGACAGGGTTTCTCTGTGGTTTTGGAGCCTGTCCTGGAACTAGCTCTTGTAGACCAGGCTGGTCTCGAACTCACAGAGATCCGCCTGCCTCTGCCTCCCAAGTGCTGGGATTAAAGGCGTGCGCCACCACCGCCCGGCTGTTATATTTTTTAAAAATAAATAAATACATAAATGAAGGAAAAAATGAAAAGCTAGACACTAGATTAAAAGGTAACAACTGACCTGTCATTTATACCAGTTTGGAGAGGAAAAAAAATCACATTTCTCCAATGGAGTGACATTGGGTATATCAACCGCTCAAGGACAGGCCTCATGATCAGGAGTAGTTGACCAACATATAAAGGATTCCATTTTGTTTTTTGTTTTGTTTTGAAGTGTGTGTGTGTGTGTGTGTTGTTTATTTAGTTACAGTTTGGTGGGGTTTTGCGGGTGTTTTCTTGATTTGGGGGACTTCTGATGAATTTTTAAGTACTTAAGGATGGGTCAGTAGGAGGGGGTAGAGGATCGGGAAGGACTAGGGTGGGAGGAAGGAAAAAGAATCTGCTCAATAGAAAAAGAATCTAAAGAGATAATATGTTATCCCAATCCTCACGCCTCATTTTGCCCTTAAAGGTTCAGGGTCATCAAGGGAGAGGAGGTAGCAAGAAAGAAAAGCTGGAGGGTGGTGAGGAGTACCATGGAAGGCTGCTACCCAGATATAACAGGGCTTTTGCTATCATGAACACACACCAGCACTGGATACTGGCACAAACCTGGGTCCTTCGACAGTAAAGAAGGTGTCCACAAGGCTCCAATGCTTTCCTTGCTTGCTGCAGAAGAGGGTGTGGTTTTCTTCAGTGTGATAGCCACTGGGGGATTAAATGGGAAGGAAGGAAAGAAAGTGGGATAGCAGAGGGTAGTGGGGCAAATCTTATCATAATGCATTGCATATATGTATTAAACTGTCAAAACTTTTTAAAAATCATATGAAAAGACAAATGGAAACCTTCCTCAGAGTTCCAGGGGTATAGAGATATGCATAATACCCACATACAATGTAGCAATAAACATGATTGCCGTATATAAATCAGTATATACATCTGACAAGGAGGAGGAAAACCAGAGGAAACTCATAGAACATAACAGGAACCTACATATTGTCCAAGATATCTAAAAAGCTTGGTAAGATTACAGCGATTGTGACAGACAAAGGCAGCTTGATAAGGGAATGCTGGCCTCAGACTAGGGAGAAGACTGAAGCCCAGGCAGAGATGAGCGATCCGCTCTCCTCCACGGCGTTCAGTCATCCCTCTCAGGAAGGGCCGTTGGAGCCTCAGAGACCTGCACAGCATAATTCGCTGTCAAGGAAAAGTAGACATTGCTTTAAAAAATTAAGTCTTTGCCCCAGTAACTGTTAGCAGAAGTAGCGGGGAGATGGATGCTGGAAGGGAGCATAAATTCCCGCACAGAGGAGAGAGAGAAGCATGTGGAGGCAATAAAGGCCAAGCCTGACAAGAGGAAGCTGATTAAGAAGTGAGTGTACGCAGAGATTGAGAGAGTAGTCAAGCCTGGGGTGATTGATTGGTGTGTCGGGAGAGGTGCCTTCCTAGCAGGATGATGTCTGAGCATCCCTGGGCGGGGAGGGGAAAGTGAGACCCGGGAGTCCGACTCTCAGGTACACAAAGATAACACGCCTTTGGATATGCAGGAGGTGGGGAGCTGGCGTCTGTGGGAAAGAAATTGCCTGCTGGGCACAGTGCTGGGTGCTTTACATAGTCTGTCTCATTGATTTCTCATCATACTCAGGAAGGTAGATGCTATCATAAGAAAACGGAGGGTCAGAGAGGTTAAATAACCTGTCCGAGTTCACACGGCAAGTGGCAGACCAGAATTTGAACTCCAGTCAGTCTGATTATAAAATCCATACCCGCATACGCTCTTCACTTCATCCCAATGAAACAGTCATATCCTCGTGCATTTCCATAATGGATGTGTCAAGTGTAGTAAGTGGTGGGAGCTCAAATAATGGTAGCTAGTGAAAACAGAACAAGGAATCGCAAGGGGAGGCAGGGAGGATCGCTGCGTAAATGCCCATGTTTATCTACCCAAAGAGCTGCTGTGGGAAACGGCAAGGCATGCCAAGTTCCCTTCTAGGGCCCGGAGGCATAGAAAGGATTCAAAACCTGAGGCTGTTTCCTTGGTACACAACACCTGACGCCATACTTCTCTGAGAAATTTTATTTGAATTCCTCTTGCTGACTATCAAGTACCTGACAGTTTAAATATGCCCAGGTAAGCTGCAGTTTGCAAGGACCTGCACATAAACAACTCCATTCTAGTTTTTTGTTTGCCGATTGTGTGTAAGTAGGACAAAAGCAAGTTTATATCATATAATGTAAAACAAAGATTGTGTTTCTTTTTCCAGTTACTTGCACTGTAGTGGAGATGGGCCTATGTGTTACCTGTGACCATCAGCGTCCTGAAGCAGAGATGCTGTGACCACCCACGGATCATCATCAATATTCTCCCCTGGGGGAAAGGCCAGGGTTGTGGAACTCAGACAGTTCATTGGACATTCCAGAGGCCTATCGCGTCTATATAAGAGGCAAATGATAGGCCAGGCCTGGTAGTACAGGTGTTTAATCTCAGCACTTGGGAGGATGAGGCAGTTGGATCTCTATGAATTTGTCATCAGCCTGGTCTACATAGTGAATTCTGGGACATACAGGGTGGTGACATAGTGAGACATGTCCAAAAGAAACAGCAAACAAACGAACAAACCCCGAAACAAAGGGGTAGCATTTGTTTGGTGTGGGGCTTCCTGGGGGTGGAACAGCCTATGAGTCATGCACACATCTGTTAGCCAGCCCAATAAACTCACCGTTCACCAGATTGCACAAGCACAGAATGCTTTCTTTGGTCTATCGGTGCCTTCTCTCTAGGTGGATAGATTTTTTTGTTGTTTTGTTTTGTTTGTTTGTTTTTTGCAATTCCTCAGAAAAAAATCATAATGCAACTTTTAAGATTGTTTTCTTTATTCTGAGTTGTATACATAGCATACTTAAAATGCACAGACGTACATGTGAGTGCACAACCATGTGAGAAAGGTCAGAGTGTGTGCGGTATACCAGCTGCTTTGTAGGCACATACTCTAAACTCGGCGATATATAAACCTGACATTTCCCGTTCCCTGTTTGGAGTATGCTTATAGGCATCTCATTTTCTTGTTCTTCGATGCTATCGTAGGCTGACCCATAACCTTTGACTTGCCTCCTGGGCTTCTATGTACAGTGCCATCTTCTTGCCAGGTTTCATATATGCACCACCTCTGTGATGTCAGGATTTTGGCAGAGAGATAGGTTAAGAGGAAGGAGTCAGACACTGGGTCTGGGCCACTCCCACATGCCTTCCCTTGGTCCTCTGTAAGGAGGAGCATTAGAACAGGGGGCCCAAGTGACGTATTTTAACTTTCCTACTAGCCCTCCCACTTGGTTGGTCCTGCTGGCCTGCGGCTGACCTCACTCTCTGTCTGTGGCACCTCTGAGGCAGATCTCCATATTAGGAGAGCTGGCAGAATGTGGGGTTTAGAGGTCCCAGAGTGGAAGACTCAGTAATGCCTGATTTGTCAATCACACACCGGCAGACAGCATCAGTGAGTCTTATTATTGGTACATCTTAACTGCCAAGAGAACTCAAAGTTATCCCTAACATAGCTCAGGCCTACTGGACTCTAGTGGCCTTTGGCCACCACCTGAAACATGTTATCTCTTCTTTATCAAACCACACTAGTAAGGGCTGGGCTGTGGACTGGCTGTGTTACTCCCAAGATCACATGTCAGAACTCTTAATTCCCACTGTGCTAGAGTTTAGAAGCAGGGCCTTGAGAAGTAAATATGTCCCGAGAGTGGAACCCATACTGGAGGCTTAGTGGCTCATTGAGAAGATCCATGAGAAATCTTACTTCCTCCTCTGCCCTCTATCAAGCAGAGAAAGGTGTCTTCAAGCCAGGAAGCAGTTTGGACCAGTTACTTTTCTATTGCTGTGATAAAATACTATGACCAAAACCAACTTATGGATGAGTTTATTATGGGTTATGGTTCTGACAGAAGGGCTCATAATGGTGGGTGTGGTGGTCTGAAGAATAAAAGGCTCCTATAGGCCCATAGAAAGTGGCACTATTAGGGGGTGTGGCCTTGATGGAGGAAGTGTGTCACTGGGGATGAGCTTTGAGGTCTCAGAGGCTCAAGCCAGGTCTAGTGTTTCACTGTCACTTCCTGCTGTCACTGATCCTGATGTAGAACTCTCGGCTCCTCTCTAGCACCATGTCTGCCCATGTGCCACCATGGCTCCTGACATGACAAAAATGGACTAACTCCCTTAACTGTAAGCCAGACCCAAATAAATGTTTTCCTTTATAAGAGTTGCCAGGGCCATGGTGTCTCTTCACAGCAATAGAAACCCTAAAAAAGACAGTAGGGGAGCCATAATCGCAGGCCGCTGTAGCTGGGAGCTGAGAGCTCATCTTCAACCCCAAATAAGAAGCAGAGAACAAACGAAGTGGGTGGGGGGAGGCTATAGATTCTGAAAGCACCCCCATCCAGGCTAAGGATGTATTTCCTTCAGCAAGGCTCTGCCTCCTAAACGTTCCATAAACCCCACTCCCCCTTAAATAGTGCCATCTACTGGGGACCAAGTGGTCAAATATTTGAGCTTAAGGGGGACATTTCTCATTTGAGCCACAGCAAGGATCTGGACTAGAATACATTCATGATGCCCTAATTCAGGTCTTCTAGTTCCCAGAATGCTAGAAATACATTGCTTCTGTTTAGACCACACAGTCTGAGGTAGTCTGTTACACCATCTTGACCTAACTGAGACAGGCTGACTGGGGCCACTTCCCTCTCTCTCTAGTGCACTTTCCCCCTCTTCTCATATGGTCCATGAAGCCGCTTGGCCAGACTGATGTAGAAACAGATGTCCACACAGGGAGTTTCCGGTCCCCTCCCATCTCTGTTGGGGACCTTCTCTGATGCTTTTGTGGGGAGAAAGGAAGATTTGGGCAGGTGAAAGGTAAGCCTTTGCAATGAGTTCTGGATCCTCCAAAGCCTTCAAGATCTTCTCAGAGTGCCAAAATTTTATCTGGATTTGTTGTGATTTTATTGTTATTGTTACGCTGTTCTAGGTGAAAAGCAGGGAAGATGGTTATGGTTCAGAAGGGGGAGGAGGTGAGAACAAGCTACAAGCCTGTTTTTTTTTTCCCCTTTTTTTAAATTTTGAGACAGGTTTCTTTATGTAGCGCTGGCTGTGCTGGAACTCGCTCTGTAGACCAGGCTGGTCTCAAAATCATGGAGATCCGCCTACCTCTGCCTCCCAAGTCCTGGGACTAAAGGCATGCACCACCACCACCCAGCTAGTTCTCTTACTGTTTCCATAAGCCCCAAGGAGTAGCTCGACACCCATGGTTGATAGTTGCTCTTAAAAGTGGTTTATTATCTCTTTGGAATGGGTTCTAGCTGCCAATTGTGAGGTAAAATAGAGTCCTAGTCATACACGCATGCCCCTGACTCTAAGACCTCAGGACCAGGCCAAGGTCCTAAATCTGGGAGCATCCATTGACTGAACAGGAAGACACAAGTTGCTAGAGTTACAAGAGAACCTGAGCTACTGTGTAGCCATTTCCACTGATGGTAAAACCTTCCATCTTGGAGAGAGAGTCAATAAGACTCAGATGTTCTAAGAGGAGATGAAACATTCTATCCTGCAGGGAAACTTTAAGACAGGAAGTGAAAAGAAAAAAAAGTCAAAATAGCTTCAGAAGCTCCCTGAAACTGAGCAGATTCACTAGACTTCTCCGTCACCAAGCATAAACCAAGCAGTCAAGTGTGCTGAGAGTCGTTCTCAGACAAATGGAGCTGCCTGGAAAAAGCTCACACCAGCTGGACTGCTGGGAAGAAGCAGAGATCAGTCCTGCAGTCTGGGAGGCCCAGACCTATTGATCTCCCTGGGGAGAGTACTCTGTAGCCCACTGTGGGCAGCACCATTCCCTGGGCAGGGGATCCTGTAGTGTGGATGCATAGCTAGCCAGGGTACTGAGTATGAGTAGGTGCGAACACGTTCTTTTCTCTCTTCTCTGGGCTGTGTTTGTGATGGAACCAGATGCTTCAAATTCCTACCTTGATGTCTCTGCAGTGACAGACTGCCACCTGGAATTGTCAACTGAAATAAGCCCATTCTCCTCTTAGCTGCTTTCCTACAGCATTTTATCACAACGGGAAGGAAACTGGGACCCATCCCTTCCCTCATTTAAAAACAGTCCTCCTACTATTGAGTTTTAAAGGGTCTTATGCATTCTGCACACACATCTTCTTAACAGATAAATGTTTGCAAATATCTTTTTCTCAGTTTGGGGTTTGTCTTTCCCTGTGTTTAACAGTTTCTTTTGAAGATCCGAAGTTTGTGATTTGGGTATTATCAGATTTTTCTTCTCTGATTCATGATTTTAATATCCTATATTAGTATATTCCCTGACCCAAGAGTGTTTGTTCTTTTTTTTTTTAAGAGTTTTATATTTTTAGTTTAGGTCTATTTTTCGTTTTGAATTGATATGCTACACTGTTGCCTCTCTTTTGTTCCATGCGGGCATCTAATGGTTTTGCAATTGCTTGAAAAGACTATTTCCCTTAAATTAGCATTACATCTTGCAAGGAAAATCAATTACAGATCTGTTTGGATCTTCTACTGTGTGCTATTGATGCATTTGCCTCCATACAGAAGTATGGCGTTATCTTGGTAACTATTGTTTTGTACTAATTCCTAAAATTAGATATCCTAAAATCCCCCAACTTGGTTCTTTTTAAGAATTATTTTGGAAATATTCTTTTTTTTTAAGCTTTCACGTAAATCTTACACTGCTGGTCAATTTAAAAATCCCTATTAGGATGTTGATTGGAATGATATTGAAACTAGGGATCAATTGGACATAATTGACATGCTAATAATATTGATTCTTCCAACCGGCTATTACTGTTTATCTTTCTATTGTCCCAACCTTCTCTAAATTCTATAATCAGTTTTTTAATGGTAGCTGCAAACAAATTTGCAGTTTAGTGAGCTCAATCCTTCCATGTTTCATGATTTTTTAAATGTTTTGAGAACTTCATCCATGAGTACTGTGTTTAGATGGGCTTACTGAAGAAACAGCGATGGGATTTTGTCTCTACCATCTTCCTGAGCATTCAGCCACTTCCCACTGTTCGGGTAGTGACTTTGTGGTCATGGGCCTATCTCTCACCTCACAGCATGACAGTTAGGAAAAGGGTAGCGGTGGGGTGGTCTGAGCTGAAGCCTCCCCTCAGCGCTGATATCGTGGAAGCTCCTGGTTCTCCATCTCCTTATCTGCTAAATGGGCATAATGATATCCACCTCGTAGGGAAAAGACTTGGCAACCCATGTTAAACAACAGCGAGCATGTAGAGAAAGTGTAAACCATGCTAGAGTTTGTGATTTACTAGCCACGTGGCCCAGGCCACTAATCTCATAGGCTAAAGCAGGAGGATCACATATTCAAGGTTTGCCTGGGTTATAGAGTTACTTTCAAGGCCAGGCTTAGCAATTTAGTCAAAATCTGTTTCAAAATAAAGTATAAATGGGCTACCCAGACGGCCTTGCACAGCCTTTAATCCCAACACTTAGGAGTCAATTTCAGTTCATCAGGGACTGTACAGTGAGATCCTGACTCAAGGTTAATTAAATAAACAAATAAAAATTAAAATGTAAAGTGGTTGGGAATACTGAGAGGATGTCTCAGCTGGTAAAATTTTCATCTTACCGGTATAATGGCTTGAGTTTGAACCACTGCACCTTTGTAAAAAGCCAGGGTGGCAGTGTCTCTCGAATCCCAGCCCAGGGGAAGCAGAGACCAGACTGTTCCCTAGAATTCACTGTCCAGCCAGCCATGCTTAATGAGTGAGCTCCAGTCAATAAGTGACACTGTTTCAAAAAATAAAATTCTGAGAAATTGAGAAAGACATCTGGCATCAGTCTCTGGCCTCCATATACACAAACACACACACGTACTAAGTGGATACATTTCCACACATAATAAATAAAAATAGATAAATTAGTCACAAAACCTTTAAAACACAGAGCTTAATGCATAGCACACAAGAAGCCCCAGTTATGACCAGTTTTGAATTGTATCTGTATTAGCAGGGTTTGACGTACCTCCATATTAAGTATTTTTTTTTTTTAGAAAAAAAATGATACTTGCTGAATAGTGAAGTTACATAAGAGCTTGTAAAAGAAACTGAGGTCCTAGAAGGATCTGTCACAGTACTGAGATGATGCCCAGACCAACTCAGAGAAAGAGCTGACTGTTCTCGTCCACTCATGCTGAATGATTTGCTTAGGTGATCTGGAATACCCCCTACCCCCGTGGTGCCATTTGTAAGCCTCACTGCCGACAGTGATGTTCAGGCCGGGAACTAAAATCAATCTATTTATTGTAATGACTTCCAGTTACATACACCCAATTACCACTGTCATTAAGAAGACAGTAGCCGCCAATTTTGAGTAACAGAACAACATTAGGTGTTCAATGTGTAGAGCTTTAAAGCAATGACCTTCTGGGGAATACATAAAAGGCTGTAGGATTAAAAACCTTTTGTTTTTCACTTGCTCTTTTCTATAAAGCAAAACAAAATCTCTACCTGCCTATTAATATTGGGCCAGAGAGGAGATTCAAGAAGATATGACTAGTGATTGAACATGGTTTGTGTTAGCATAACTCTTAAGGAAATTACCCGATTTAATTTCAGTCTTTTGGAATGGGTTTGAACGAATCGAGACTCCATGAATAATATGGGGAAAGAAAACAGTTTCGTGAGACAGTGTGGGAAGAGTAGAGTGAGATGCAAGCCCCGGATGTGACTGTCATGCTCCTTTGTTGTACCGTGTTGCTAGGCTGTCTGCCCTTAGCCTGGTCAGCTAGCACCTGCTTCCATGTGCTTGTCCTTAAAATATGGAAAGGTGGAAAGGATAAACCCAAACTTGCTCTGGCTTGTCTTCTCTGGATCTGAGATCTATCCTCCGCCTTTCACATTTTTGTTCTAGTTGAAGGGAAAGAAAGGCGCCTGAAGCAGATGAGGAATTATTGTAGGATTTACCTAGACATTGGATTAACAACATAGAGCAGTGACTTCCTCCACCATATTAGCTGTGAATTAGTGCTGCAGATCGCTACCTCACCTGTAAAACAGATTCAGCTGCAATTCTTCTGGGGCATGTAGAATCAGTCACAATGTTTTTCAAGTTTCTAGAACACTGAATGTTAAGTACTTGCCTTTTTGAACCTATTGTCTGCGTACTTTGACAAAGCCTCTGTAGCAATGTTACCCACTTTTTGTTGCTATGATAAAACGCTACTTAAGGCAGAAGGAGTACATTTTTGCTTATGTCTCCAAGGGGGAGTCTATAATGGTGGGGAAAGCAAGGAAGTCACTGCAGGAAGCTGAGAGAGCAAATTGAAAGTGGGGCGAAGCTATAAACTCACAAGGTTCCTACAATGAAACTCCACCCCTCAACAGTCCACAATCCCAGCCCCACACCAACTGGGAACCAACCGTTCAGATACTTGAGGCTTTGGGGGACATTTCGGTGAAACCACCATAGACTTCATAATGAACAGTTGTGGCCTAAAGACATATTAACCAAAAGTAAGCCTGGGTAAGGTGAAGACTCAGGAGAACTTTCTGGCTTGAAGAAACAATATTATCTATTAATTTAATATTTCTGCAGATTAGATTTCTGCAGATTAGCCAGCACACTTCTCACCACACTTCTTTTGCTTTCTCCATCATCTTAAGTGAAGAAGACTCCGCTCAGTGAGCTGTTCCCTGTTTCTGTCACTGTGTGGAACATTCTCTTATCCTGCTAGAGTGTAGCTGACTTATATAGAACTTGCTCAGCCCGCTAGCAAAGGCTCCTCCTTTGGTCCTCAGAACCGGACAAATTTTAAAAACCTTTGGATGATGCTATAATAACAGGCTATGCTTGAATCTCACCTCTTCTATCTAGTGAACTGTGTGACTTAGGTAAATGGTTTGTTTAATACGGACCTCAATTTCTCCATCTATTAAAGGGGAATGGCCCTGTTTTGTGAGACTTTTATTATGGTCAAGAAACCCAATACACAAAACCTTAGCAGAGTTCTGAGTGCCAGATATGTATCTCCATAATTGCTCTCATCCTGCCTGTCTGGATGAAGAAAGTCGGGGCTTCAGAAAGCTTTTCTCTCTGAACATCTCATTTCACTGCCCATAGTGCTGGGCTCTTTAAGTGGTTGGGATTAAAGTTGCCTAAGTAAAACACCATTCTTTTCTTCCCAGAAGTTCATAACTATGAAAAATGCTTATGAATCTATGTTGGGAAAGTATTCAGCTATAAAAACAAGGAGAATTTTTAAAAAATAACTGGATAACAAAGGTGTATATAGTGTGATTCCAAGTAGATAAACTATGCACAGAATAAAATATTGCAGAAAAAAATGGAAAAAGGTTTAAAGTGGGTGGTGTTGGAACTATAGTATTTTTTATTTTCCTGCTTTTCAAACTTTGAGTCATTTCTATATCTTTAACAATGTGAATATCTTTTCATTTTTATTTTTCCTTAACATTTTCTCTTATACAGGGTCTCACTATATATTCCAGACTGACTTGCAACTCATTATATAGACCAGGATGGCCTCATCTCCCAGAGATCTACCCACCTGCCTCCTGAGTACTGGGATTAAATATTCTAGTTTTTAATATGACAGACATACAGTGGACATATCAAAAGATAGATTTTTATATCTATCTGCATGCAGAGTGAACAGAGAGTCATCTCTTGAAAAAGTTTTGAGCGTAGTGATGAATATGCAGTATACTTCATGCTAGCTAGAAATCAGTTTTTACTTTAATAAATGCTTAGCAAATTCTCTCAAAATCTATTTCAACTACTTTCATTGTTTTTCTCCTTTTGTTTTCTCCTTAGTGTAATTTCATATTTACCTTAAATGTTTGTTATATACAGTTAAGACTGGTATACAATTGATGTTAAAATATAACTAGCTAGTGATTAGCTTGATGTAGACATTTAAACGTAAGAGACAGAAACTTACAATGTTCAAGAGTCCTGATGGTTCCAGTTTTGGTTGTTGTTATGTGAGGTTTGGGATAGAGCCTTCATTTCCTCATGTGACATACTAACATCCATTTAATTAAGGGTGACCTCTTTACCTTAAAGCATTATTCTCCCATTTCAGAAGCAATCGTTGGTAAGAAATATGGGAGATTAGATTGTCAGATAAGAAGTATAGAAAGTGGCTTAGATAGTGGAGTCAGGTCTGTGTGCTTGATGAGGGTAGCATAGTCTAGTCTGCATAGACACCCAACCAGGGCTCGTAATGAAGTTTGCGGATAAAGCGGAAGCTCTGAGACTTCGCTTTACTCTTCTACCCACGGAAGCCTTTTCTTTCTTCAGCTCACTAATGATAAATGAGTCGCAGCTGAAAGGCATATGTCTAACCTTTCCCAAGAAGATTCTCAGATGCAGGCACACGGGGAACATCTTACCTACGTCGTTAACAGGTGGCACACAGTACCTTTGTGATATAATTGGGGAGGTTAACAACTTTCCAAAGCACCCTTAAAATTACAGCACCATTAGGAATTGTCTTAGAGCTGGAATGGTTAAAACAGAAATCAGATTTTATCACGACCCTTTCAAAGCATTTGACCCCTAGCTTAGCTTCTGAGGTTCAAGAGGAATGGCCGGGGTCACTAGTAGTCTCTCCTGCTCCTCCAGTGCCCTGTTCCAGCCACACCAGCTGTTCTGTCCTGAATGTGCTCCCTTCCATTCGCCAAGCCCTTTACTGGAATCCTTTTCTGTTCTCACAGTCCTTTTTTTCTCCTTGCTTAGGCCACAACTCCCTGTTGCCTCCTCAAAGCAGGCTTTTTCTCATGACCTTATGTAAATGTGTTCCCCTCAATTTCTCTCTGATAGCACCAGTATTTTATTTCCCTCAGGGGATGTTTCATTATCAGGGTTATCATCTTTATTTATCTGTTTCCATATTTATCACCATCAGAAACTAAACTCATGCCAGGCAGGGCTTTCTTGTCTTTCATTATTGATTCTCTATTATTGAATACGGTAAGGGAGGGCAGGGGGAAGTCTGGGAGGGAGGGAGGGAGGGAGGGAGGGAGGGAGGGAGGGAGGGAGGGAGGGAGGAAGGGAGGGAGGGAGGGACAAGGGAGGAAACAATTTTAGATCAAACCATCCCTAAAACTATCCTGCATGGTCAGACCCATAATCTGGATTTCACAGCTGAGTAAATTGAGGTGAGGAGAAAAATACTTATTTTCGTTAGGATCATAGCTAGTGAAAGGGCTCGGATTCTGAGCGGTATCCTGTAAATACATCTTCTGGAATGTCTCTAGCTGTGTAGGAGTGAGAGCTGACATCCATCCCACTCTGGTACCACAAACAAGCAGAAATCTGGGTGTTAGTTTAGACAATGGACCTTGAAGGTGTTCAGGAAGACGATCCCTGAGAAACAGAAAACACGGGAGGCAAAAGTGTGCTTGCTCTTTTTTGCCTTAAAGACATTTTCTAGTTTATGGCAGAGAGAGGATGACATCAAGCTGAGCATGGCATACTTAAGAGATTAGAAAATGATGCTCAGATTTTGGGGAAATGGAGGCATTTCATGATTCCAGAGAAGATGGTCTACAGAGACCAAGCTCCAGGAGTATGCCGGTAAGCATGCTCTGGTCATTGCTCAATGTAAGTGCATGAGCAGAGAGGATGAAACCCTGTGTAGCTGAGTGCTGGGCCACAAGAGCACTGGGGTGTCCATAGGGGCCACCAAAGAGCTTGGATTCTGAACAGAACAGTGGACTGATTGCATCACTTATCCAAGAGTCAGGCCTTGGGAATTGGGGTAAATTAACTCAAAAGTTAATGCTCTTCAATACAAAGCTTAAAAACAAGGCTTTAAATGATCAAGCTCATCCACAAATAACTGTTCAGACACATTTTAACACTGTTCAAAGGGAGACAGCAAACTCTGGGGACTCAATAAGTAAACATTTACAGTGGCCAGAATCCAAAAATCAAGACATGTGAGCAAGCAGAAATATGTAACCTATACTTATAAAAATAGTAAATACTTACAGACCGAGACGTGACAGTAATGATTGAATTCGCAAACAGTGAGTTTTAAAATAGCTAGTCTAAATATATTTATGAATTTAAAGAAAACCCTGATCATTATAAGGAAATATGGATTAAAGAATAAAGAAATAAAATGGGATCTATAGAATTTGAAAGGACATACATAATCTGCTTTTCAGCAAATTGAAGGCTGCTAAAGAAAGAATAAGGGAATTAGAGGAAATAGCAACATAGGAAATAATACAAACTAAGCCTAACAGGAAGAGATAAAACACTTTTTACCAACTTAACAAATATGTAGTTAGAATCCCAAGAGGAGAAAGAGCAGACACTTTTTAAAAAAGAAATAATGTCTTAAACATATTCTAGTTCTGACTGTAAATCCAAAATATTAAAATAACCAAAATAAAATCAATGGAAAACAATGTCATTGGATATTACAATCAATGTTTTGAAAATTATGGGGTCCCCCTTTTCCTCTTGGTCCTTTGGCCACCAGTCTTTGAGGACAAAGGGCAGAAGCAGTGACAGAAAGCTCTGGGAACACAATGGAAACAGCCTTCCTGGATCCTGCTTCAGGGAGACAGGTCAGCTTTATTCCAGAGTGTAGGGGATATATAGGCTTAGGGATGGTACCTGGGCCATCACTAATCTGCGTTAAACAGCACACTCCGATCCTAAAGCTCCTAGTGAAGGTCTCAGTTATCATCTGTGGAAGCGGTCCTATCGCAAAATTCCTAGCACAATGTCTAATTACCGTATGGGCAGCAGGGAAAAGCTTGTGCAGGGAACTTTATCAAGAGCTATACTAGAGATAAGCCAGGCATCTGGGCCTAGAGACAGTCTCGAAGGTAGAAAACAGGGTACCTTCCACCAGAAGAAGGGAGTTGTCCAAGTTGCTGAGCTCAGAGGGAGCTGCCGGGCTGTGGGGTAGGCTGCAACCTCCAACCAGCAGGGCCTTCCAGCAGAAAATAAAAAATAATTTAAATAATGTTTTTACTATTTTATTTACATTTTAAGTGTGTGTGTGTGTGTATGTATGTGTGTATGTGGATAAGTATATATGAGTACAGGTGCCTGTAGATGCCGGTAGGGGGCCTCAGATCACCTGGATATAGAGTAATAGGTGGTTGCCATTCACCTGACATGGGTGCTGGACACTGACCTCAGTTCCTCTGTAAGAGCAGTACACCCCCTTAGCCGTCATGCCTTCTTTCCAGCCCCAAAAGGACATATTTTTAATGCTCAAACAAAGACTGCATAGGACACAAAATAGTGACATGAAACTTTCATCTGTTGGAATTCAGAATGCAATGGAGTAGCTTTAAGGTGCTTTAAAATGTAAAGTATCCTTCAAAATTAAAACAACATGAGAACTTTCCTGGGGAACAGAAACAGACAGCATTCCTTGTCAATAGACCTAAATATAAATAGCATTAAAAAAGTTTTCCCTGTGAGGAGAAAATGTTATGTAATGAGAATTTTCATCTAAACAAAGTTATGGGAAATATCAGAAATAGTAAATACATAGGTAAATAAGTATAATCTTTTGACATTTAAAGTTTTATTAAAAAGATATACTGCTTAAAGCAAAAATAAAAATATATGTGGTGTTCCTATCGTGTATAGAGATAGCATTTTTACAGCAAGCATGAAGAGGACATGGGAGTACCTTACTGTCATAGTATTACATTGTTGGGGAAATGATTTAACATCTGAAGTTAGCTTTTGACAAATTACAGATGTGTTATGAACATCAGAGATTTACCAAAAAACAAATAGGCAGATCTGTAAACAATAACATTGAAAGTGTAACTAATAAGACAGTGACAAAGATAATGTGGAGGGGCTGGAGAGATGGCTCAGTGGTTAAGAGCATTGCCTGCTCTTCCAAAGGTCCTGAGTTCGATTCCCAGCAACCACATGGTGGCTCACAACCATCTGGAATGAGGCCTGCAGGAAGAATACTGTATGCATAATAAACAAATAAATAAATATTTAAAAATAAAAAAAAGATAATGTGGAATGGATAAAGAAGTATAATCCAAGTTCAAGTAAAATGGAGGGAAAATAGACGAAAGGGCAGATCAAACCAAGTAGCATGCCAGTGTCTAAATTTAGTTATACTGGCTATGACAGGAAAGCTGGCCATCCTACCCATGCTCTAGAAAAGATGAGATAATTGCACTGCAATAAAAACACGCCTTTAATCCCAGCACTTGGGAGGCAGAGGCAAGATCTCTGTGAGTTTGAGACCAGCCTAGTCTACAGAACAAGTTCTAGCACAACCATGGCGACACAAAGAAACCCTGTCTCCAAAAACAAAAACAGCAACAAAACACTGCTGAGAGAAATGCAAGATGCAAATTGATAGAAAACCATAATGCTCGTTTTGAAAACTGGGTGTGTTTGAGTTGTTCATTGTCCCCAAACTGACTTCATTGATTCAAATCAATGCCAACAAAAGTCACAAGATTACTATCCTCCAAATTTGCAAGTCTATTATAAAATGTAAATAAAAATGCAAAGGACTAGAATATCCAAAATAATTTTGGACAAGGTAGGCAGGCTGGAGGACTTCTAATGCCTTATTTCAAACTGGTGATTAGGCTACAGTAATTGATACTGAATAGGATTGATGAAAGCTGACCATTAAGGGCTACAAAATTGAGATTCCAGAAATAGATCCACACATATACACTTAATTGATTTCTCAGCAGGATTGCTAAAACACTTCAAGGGGAGAAGTGGAAGATGATGGTAGAATCTTCACATGTAAATAGCAGAAGACTAGACTCTTACTTCAAAGCATTTGGTAAAGTCACTTGAAATGGTGATAAGTTCAGGCAGAAACTGTAACAGTGTTAGGAGAAAGCACATAAGCAAAGGCTCATAGCTGAGGTATTCTCGCATTCCTTAGAAAACAGAGTAGGGAACATAGAAAGAACACTCTGGAACCTTGAGGTGACCTGCAAATAGGTACCATACTCTCTTTGTGTTGTCACAGGGTACTGGGAGCTGGGCAAAGTAGAATTGGAAAACATTCACTTTGCACAGTTCTAGAAGCTGCAGAGAATGCTAAGGTGCCAGTGTCCAGCGAGGACCATTTTACTGTATTAACCCTTGGCAGAAAGGCAGGAAAGGAGAGTTAGTGAATATACACATGAGAACCAGAGGGGAAGACTGAATGCAGCCCATCATACAGAATCACCCCAAAGACAATGGTGCCAATCCACTCACAATGACAAAGGCTTCCTGACTTCATTACTGTTTAACAGCCCCCCCCCAATTAATATTGTTACACTGGGGATTAAGTTTCTAATACCTGATCCTTGAAAAACACACTCAAAGCACAGCAGGGGATAAGGATACAAATTTTGGTAAAGACATACGAAGGATTGGCGCTATAAAAGGAGTAAAGTACTGATGTATGCATTGTCTTGGGTAGGTCTTAAAACTAGTATGGTGAAGTCAAGATGTCTGGGTTTGAACATGACCTGTAGCCAGTAAATTACATGTAAACAACTCTCCAGACAATAAGGAAACTACTCTATGCCAGCCATAAGATTTCTTGGGGTAGTGTTTCAGTGGGAGACTCACTCAGAAGCTCTTTGAGAACTCTGGGAAATAATGGAGAAGTGGGGGTGCTTAATAGGTGTATTCATTCACCAGTGGTACTGATGGTGATGGTGATACTGATGATGATGATGATGGTGGTGGTGATGATGATGATGATAATGCTGATTACACTTGAAATAGGTTCATTTTTTACCATGATTATGCATCAACAAATCAGAGTTTTAAAATAACCATCTGAAATTCGTCTGTGAAGATTATTATCTGTTTCATACTGAAGCCTGACAAATCTGAGAATGAAATAGAATAGCCCTTAACACCAAGTGCCCCGCCTTAGACAGACAGCCAATCAGAACATTTTTCTGACGGGGAATTTTAGGACCTATGACAAAGTGTTAATATTGGTATTTATATTTATTCAGTGGTTGCTAATTATTCTATTTCACAGATGTGGGTCAATTACACTATGTTCTGAATTTTGCTGGCCTTGTAGCTTTTATAAATTACCAAGTCCTAATAGAAACTTGATTGCAGAAAAGTGAAAGGAACTGGGGACTTCATGCTAAGCAACTTGTGATTTAAATTCTAACTCTGCTACTTCCTGGTTGTTTCGTATCCATTCCTTCATTTTAAAAATGGGCTAGAGGATACAACAGGCCAAATATTTTCCCAGGTCAAAAAAATATGTAGTAGGTCACAGTCCCTGCTCACAGACACCAGCTACCGTCTCCTGCTTCATCCGTCATCCCTCTTCAGGTTTCCTCCTGAACTTTTGCCATCATACATTGAGATCATCCCTGTGTGTAAGAATATGGTAGGCTCATGAAGTCATTTCCTCAGTGGAGAATAGACAAGGAAATAAAACCCCTCTTGCTGGATACTTTCCTATTTTCTCATCAAAATGTTACTTGCATTTTAAAATGAATTCATTCTATTTTTTTTCTATTAAAATAATTTTATTATTTAACATGTGTTAGGTGGCATTAAAGATGTGGACTGCCAAGGCCAACCAAGAACTGATATTTGGGTTTATCAGTATGCATTTCTTAAAACTGGCCTTCCATGAAGAGTCAAATCTCCTTGGGACATCTTTTGGCTTCTAGTATGTTTGATGATTGTTTCTCTGCAGGGAATGAAATAAAGGAAGCATTTGTCCAGAGAAATACTCATTCCATGTGTAGGCCAGGGTTATCTCATGATTCAATGTTGACCTTAGCAGGACATCAAAGGCCAAAACTGTTCCAGGCATTTGAGGGAAGGCTTTCTAGTGGTACGCATTTGCGATGTTTGCTTTGTTCATTCATTTTTCATAATTAAAATATATTTGTGTTTCTTTTGGGGATGCATTGTGGCGATTTGAAGTATGTATCATATGTGTGATAGTCTAATAAGCATAAGTGTTTCCATCACTTCATGCATTGATCACTTTTATATGCTGTTCATTTCATGTTTGTTAGCCATTCTGAAATACAGCATAAATTCTTTTGATCAGCAGCAACTCTACTTAACTAAGAACAAAAACTAATTTTGCTTCGGTACCACTTATTGATCTTCACTCCATCTCTCTCCAAAGCTCCAAAGCTCCAGGAGCCACAATGCCATGCCATTCTTCAACAGGACTGACTTGCTAGTATCCTCCAAGAGGGACAGTATGTAATATTTGCCTTTCTCTAGCTGGCTTTTTTTTTTCACGTGCCACCCAGGTTATGGCAAATGACAGGACCACATTTTTTTTCTTTATTATGATTGAAGAATATTCCACCGTGTGTATGTGCCACATTTTCTTTATCCATTCATTTCTGTGGACATCTGGGTTGATTTCTATATTTGAGCCACTGTGAACATTGTGCTGCAATAAACATGGGATTGAAAGTGTCTTTTTGGTTTAACGATTGCCTCTTCCTTGGAAGTGCAGCCAATGGTAGAATTGCTGGATCATATGGCAGTTCTAATTTTAGCTTTTTGAGGAATCTCCACAGTGCTTTCCAAAATGGATAAAATTTACAAGACCACCAACAGTGAAAGAATTCCCCCCTCTCTGCATCTTTGCTAACATTTGTTATTTTTTCTACCTTTTTGATAAGTCGTTCTTTCTTAAATGAGATGATATCTCGCTATGATTTTGATTTATATTCCCGTAACAATGAGTGAGACCGAGCATGATTTATGCATGTGTTGGCTATTTGTTTGTCTTCTTTTGAGAACTATATACTTGGTTCTTCAGCCTATAATTACTTTGTTCTTTAGCCTACCTCTTCATTAGACATTTGGGTGGTATGTTCAGCTTTTCAAGTTCTTATACTTTGGGTATTATTTTATAGACATTGAAGAAGATGGCTTATTTGATATAGTACAACAAAATTAACTAAAAGGTATGCATCAGATTTGTATAAAGCACTAGAGGCTCGACAGATATAAAGAAATGTATGCATGCATGTATATGTATATGTACATGTATATCACACACATGTATGTGTGTGTATGTGTGCATAAATACAGTTGCCCTCTGTATCACTGGGAGTTGGTTCCTGGACCCTTCATAGATTCTAAAATCTGTGGGTGCCCAAGTACCTTATATAAAATGGCATAGCATTTGCATTTCTATTAATACCTGCCTGCCTACTTTAAATCACTGATTATTATTTCTAATACCCATTACAATGTAAATGTTACATAAATAGTTACTACACTACTCTCTTTAGGGAATAATGACAAAAGCTACAGTCTGTACTGTCACATTTTTATCAAATATTTTCAGTCCATGAATGATTGGCCCCGTGGATAAAGGGGGCCATCAGTGTTGGGTGCTCACTGTCTGCGATCTATAGGTATATTCCTTAACAAAAGTGTCTGGTGTAACAAAAAGATTATATTATTCACAATATATCCTTAGTGTGATAATATGGGCATTATGTATGTAAGTGCTTCCTCCATACTAAGCCTTTTAAAGTGCTGTAAATATAATACCTCTTCTCTAATGTTTACATCTAGTTTCTCAAATACATACCGGCATCATTTAAAGCTTTGCAGAGAAAACATCTGCTATACAGAGAGATTAGGATCCTTGGCCTTAGACACACATTAAGTGAAAAATAGAACTGAGATTTGAACCCTGGGGCCCTATATCTGGTTCTTTGACTCACAGTCACAACACCCTATTACTTTAAAAAGCTTTGATTTCACTTTTAATAATTTTGGTAAGTATTCAAATCCTCCAGCAAGGGTATGGACTTGGTCACAGAGCAGTCAAATGTAGAGACCTGAGACTTCCTCTTTGTGGTAGTGTTAAATGCATGGTTCCCTCATTTTGATGGCGGATCTTCAGCAACGTTTGATACTTTGATTCTTTCTTTCTTCCAATTAACTGGTTAAGTGGCCACTACACCAGGAGGTGCCATTTGTGATGTTGGAGAAGGAGCAGGGAACTGAGTGAAAATCCTGTCCTAACAGGGAGGACTGACTACCAAAGAGAGTGTGGATCTCTCTTATGAGAGCCACTGTGAAGAAGAGATTCAGTGGGAGCACAGAAGTGGGGTGCTGCTGTGCTCTACGGAGAGCCAAGGAAGCCTTGTGGACCCAAGGACACTGGAGATGTGACCTAGGAATTATATATTTGGTCTTTGTCCCTAAGATCCTACAACCTTTGGCATTTCCTGAGTTGCAGATACAAGAGGGGCTTCTTTATCAATCATCACACTTTCATTTGAACCAGACCTAAGATTATGTTTGGTGTTTGAAACACTTGGACAGTTATGGAGGAGTGGGGCCCCTCCTTCTACCTTGCCCTGTGCATCAGTTCCAATCTGTGCCCGGGATTAGAGAATTGGTTGACATGAGAATAATACAAATTCATTTCAAGTCGGAAGTGTTGTGAGGTGAAATAGCTCTAACAAGAGACCCTGTAGGAAGGTGAAGCAGTGACAGAGGAATCTAGGAGGATGCTGGAGAGCAAAGACAGGCCTTACGACTCAACGGATATTTGTGCCATTAAACTGGCTGACATAGCAAGGAGTGAGTCTTGGTAAAGAAAGAAAATCATACAAATGGCATTATCCTGAGAAGCTTCTGTGTTTAGCGCCTGAGAAGATGAGAGGAGCTGGCAAACAAGAGTTAAAGGCAGAAGCCAGAGAGGAAAGAAATGGGGTGAGCTCAGCCCTGGAGGTCAAGCAAAGAGTGTGCTCTGTGGAGAAGGGGTGGCCCACTGAGCTGCATGGAGGTGACAGTCAAGTGAGGACCAATTACTGACTGCACATCTAGCCACAATGAGGTCACTGATGACCTTCACAGATGCTGCTTCTGGGTGCTGGAGGGGACAAACGCTTGATTGGAGTGGGCTTAAGAGAAAATTGAGTTAGCCCTGGATACGCTTTCCCATGGGTTTGTCATCAGAGTGGAAAGGGAATGCTGCTTTCACACTCCTCTGAGCCCAGAGTCTTGTCTTACAAAACCAGAGCTCAAAGCCCCACTGCTTCAGAAACAGCAAACAGGAAAGTGAAGCCTTTGAACTTGGGAATAGTATTAAATAGTCATCTAGGGCTTGAAATGTTAGCGGCGCAGATCCTGCCCCAGGAAATAAGATGGACCAGTTATTGGGTTTATTATGATCCTGTATCCCAGACCACAGTCAACAATCTCACTTGTATATTTATGCAGGGAACATGCCTTGACAATAAACACAGCAGGCTTAGAAGTCAGTACTTTGGGGTAAAAAATAAATTCTGTTTAAAATTTCTTCTTCACGGTTCACTGTACCCCCATGTAGCATCCGCTGAACATCTGTTATGATGCTGTAAACATCAGGCTGGGACACCAGAGAACTGGATTTTGAAGTCTACTCCAGTTCTAATTTGCTGTGCAAAATGACTTATATCAATACACCCTTGTGACCCTCCATATTTTCTTCAAATTTGGGCAAATAATTTCTAAATTGTATTCTGAATCCCAGTCTCTGTTTCTTTCTGAAAAATAAACCTCCAGGTTTTTGTTTTTATTTTTCATTTACTTAAACAGTCCTTTCTTTATGTTTAATCACAGATCTCCCATACAGGAGGCGAAAGGGGTATTTTGGAACTATTTGCTTGACATTGTAAGTCTGTTGGAGTCAGAACCTGTATACTATGGTGAATTGTACTAGGTCTCCATGTCTTAAAACCTCAGATCTGAACAATGGAACATTAACTGAGACCCATTGTTTTCTGGCTCCAGTGAAGCAAGAATGGTGCCTCCCAAAGTTCTGAAGTCAACTGCCTCCTCTGGACTCTTGGTGCAAGAGTCCCCCATCATAGTTGACTGGCTTTGTACCATTAGCCAAAGCAATTAATCTGTGTATGCCTTGGTATCTCAGAAGAAAGAAGACATATTACCACAGTGAAACTTAGGCATGGCTCCTGCCACTTACCTGTCTGCTTACCAGATAGACATCTGTTGTTGTTGTTGTTACTTAGGAATATCCACTCATAGGCCTGATTGGGAAATGTGGTTTAAGAAATGAGTCTCGCTATTGTATTGCTGAAGAGGCTTGACTTCCTACAGAGCTGTTCACAAACTTTTTTGGATATATCTCTACTGAGAAAGCGGCCTATTTTCCTTTTAGGTCCCCTGTCCTTACCTTGCTTTCAATACTCTCTGTCACACACTTTCAAAATGAATGGGTATTTTGTGTTCCATTTGAGAGAGTATAATCTTTGGATCCCATTTGGGATGCTCTGTGGGTAGCTGAAATGTAGACTCTGGCATACCGTGTTCAACATCAGTCATCTCTTTGCCTCATTTGATGGAGGACTGAGTTAGATGCTCTGTGCCTCTCTGGCTACATTTTGAGCCCCTTCGGGGAGGGTCTCTCACTCTTGCACACCTGATGCTCAGGCTGGCTCTGGTCCACTTGTACATCACCTTTGCTAGTTGTTGGAATGGATTGTTACTAGAATTTGCCCCCTTTGCTTTGGGGGTGTAGTACCGAGGTTGATAGGGTGGCATAATTGGGGTACAGAGAGTCCTTCCAAGTTGGCCGAGACCCAGACATCACAGAGAAGGTGAAACCTTTCAAAATGATGAGTAATACCTGTTCTAAGAGTATTCATTCTATGATTCCCAAGCCATAGTCCACAGGTAGGCACTGGACGGTATGCTTCACTGAAGGGAGAGGAAAATGGACAATAGTGGTTTTTTTCCATAAAGCAAATTTATGTGTTTAATCTGAGTTTATAGCTCTCCTGCATTTCTTTCTGGGCTTACTGCACCGAAATAGCTTTCTTTCCGAAATTATGGTGAAGATAAATGGTAGGTGCTTTTCTTAATGTTCCTATCAGGTGGGCAAACATTGTTACCTTACATTGCCCCTCAGTTTAGTTTAGTCTACTTCAGTCATTTTTCTGCCTCATGTGAGCTTCCTAAAGAGCTTTGTTAGGAGAGTAATTTGTAACCAGGTGTGGGCCATTTTTGAGAGTTCAAAGTTTTATAGCATTTCTCCAGAAAAAAAAAAAAAACTGTATATATGAACACACACACACACACACTATTTTTTCAAATAATTCTGGAAAGTTCCCAGGCCTTAGTTATACCAATTATTAAGCTCTGTGAGAAGCCACAAACCCAAGTTGAACCAGAGGCATCAACACCCCGGATATTCCCAAACAAGCCCCACTACTCTGTTTTTTACTGAAATATTAAATATAAATAAAAGCCCAATTAGGATGCTAGGAAAGCAAGGCTAGTGACCAGGGGGGTTAACAGATATTTTTTAATAGCAAATGATCCTCCGCAAAGGCGACTGTCAGCCAGCACTGTGGCAAGCTTTCTATGGGGATGGTGGGTACACGGACTGTTCTTCCCCTTGGCATTTTTGCCGAACATATGCTACAACCCATCACCACGGGCAAGGCTCTGCATCTCCCGGGCTGTTGGGGGAGTCTTGTTGAAGGCATTCAGCCATCTGTTCATGTTTTCTACTGTAAAGAGTGCTTTGATGCCATGAGGAGATGTGACATGACATTTGGAGTCAGGGCCGATGTGTCTCAATGCCAAGGGCAGGTACAGTTCTGGGATGACGGACCCTGGGACCATTATATAGGGAGAGATGAACATGTCAATCAAGTACATCTGGCTGGGTGGCTGTACAGGCATCTAGGCAGCTCACATTGAGAGGGGAGGGGATGAATGAGAGGTCTTAAGGACCTCGAGGAGAGGCTGATGCCCTTTGCTGCCCAGCTTCCTGAGAAAGCCCTGGAGTTGAAGTGGAGCCTGCAGCTGGAGCAACGGCACTGGCATCATGTTTAGGACTTCAGAACATAAAATTTCTCCTGTCAAGAATGTCTCAATTTTTAGGTACCAAGCTTCACAGTCATGAATTTTTCCTTTGTTGTTAGTTTTGTTTTCTGTGGTCTGATCACCAATAATTTATTGTATTTTATATTCTTCCTATTGATATATCAGAGTTGGGAATAAAATGAAATTAAAGTAACCCTTTTTAATTCTAGGTAGAGCCATTAGTTTGCAGGTGGCTTTTTCCCTTGGGATCTACTGGCTCCTTGTTCAAAGGAGAAATTAGGAAGGGCAAGGGATAATGAAGGCCCTTAACTCTGAGATAAGTCAGACTTTCTCCTTGATGTGATACAAAAAGAGGTAAAAAGGGAGGGGCCAAGAGAGAGATGCTGGATGAGGGAGACCCACATCTGTGGACCACACTTCATTTATCTCCTGAATTCCCAAGCCTCAGCACCAAGTCTCAGCAAACACGCAGTGAACACATGCTTCATCTTCGGCATGACAACTCTCTAAGTTAAGAAACAATTTACCAAGTGTTGTGTGGTACAGCTCACTCGCCTAGGGTATATGAAGTTCTGGGTTCAAGTCCCACTACAGAGGTGGAGAGGAAGAGCGAGGGACTTGGGGACCCTTTTGTGAGCATGGTACTGAGCTGAGTCTACTCCAGAACACAGAATCAGATATTTGGGACCCTAGGATATCACTAAGTGCTTTGGCAAGGGCACACCTACATAATGTGACTGAACAGCAGAGCAAATCCGCCTGCTCCTGAACATTGTAGTCCATGCCGTGATGCTCAAAAGTTCCCGTGTAGTCTTCTGCCTCCTCCGCCTAGATGTTCTTCTACAGCCCATAGAGAGTGTGAACACTCCTCAACACTGGGTGTCTTCTGTTTTTCCTCCCCGTTCCCCTTCAGGCACATCTGTTCCTATCTCCCAGACACGTAAGCTCCTGAGAGTATTTCAGGACATTTTTTGTGCAGGTGATCATAACCCCGAGTCACACTCCATATCCTGTCTCTCTGAGTTCTATTGCGTGTGCCTGCAGCTCCCACCTCGAGATTATCTTTCTCTTTTTCCTCCGTGCCCACCTCCATCTCTGCTCATTATGCCTCTCTTCGTCCAGCTCTAAATGGATTCTGGCCATCACTTTGTCTCATATTTTGGGGCAATTATTCATTAGAATGGTCTTAGAATATGCTAATATGGTCACTTAGCTCAGCGGCTAAAAGAAAACACTTCTCTTGTTTCATCACAGTTAGGTGAAAACAAATAATGCAGGTTCCTTGCTATGATATGTAATACTCTGCGGGATGTGGACACAACATTGTTCTATTTTGCGTATGAAGCCCAGGAGATCCCATATTAATAAGGGGAAACAACTCTAAGGCTAACTATTGAGGAGCAAAATAATAACTGTAGACATCAAATTTATCATTTGTTAAAGGGACAATATCATATTGTGAAGCTTTTTCTACATACCCAATTCCTTACTTTCACCACGATTCTGTGTACAAGTAGCACTATCCCAGCTTTACAGCTCTGGAAACTGAGACCCGGTGTGCTTAAGCCACTTTTACCAAGGCTACACAGCCTAACAATGAGAGAGGAACCCTGAGAGTGATTCATGGGGATTGCCAGGTGGAGGGAGCCTCGTGGAACGGCACCTTCTTTTTCACAGCCTAGCTGGCATGGGGCTGTTTCTCCACAGGTTAAGACAGCTCCAATCCTCCCTTCTCCTAAGCAGAATATCCCAGTAACCTCAACCGGGAATTAATGGTTTAACTGGCAATGCCTTGGAAGGGCTGAGCTGCTCTTCTTCCAAAGAGGTAATTACGGGAACCAGTAAGGATGTCAGGTATCTCACCGCAAATGGAATCTGAGCAATCCTAACAGAAATGTCAAAAGGATAATGTGTTTTGCAAATGTTTAATGCAAACAGACAAAAGTGGGTTCAATTACTCACCACGTCCTACACAGTTTTCTCTTTGTTGCCTGGAAAACACCGAGGTATTTTGTTTTTCACAAAAGAAAAAAAAAAAAAAAAAAACCAAGGCCTGTTTCCTAGATTATGAATTTCGATGGTCTATTAAAAAACCAGAAATGTAGATTTGAAATGAGAAAGGCTAACAGAAACTGAAGAACGTGATGAATACCAGGACGTCATGGATCATCTGTCCTCCGCCCTCCCCCTCAAACCCTGAGCCTCTGGCACACCTCATCTCTGATTCCGGGCACTTTGAAACTAGAATCTACATTCAGCTCATGTCCCTACATGGTTAAATAAAAATAATAATCATCCTTCTCACTGTTGGCCCTGTGGAGAGTAAATAAACACCAGGGATTCACAGAAAATCTTAACAACTATTGCCATACAGGTCCCTTTTGCCCAGTCGCAGGCTCCTGTGGTATGTGGTAGTAAGGACTCTGCCTCATAGGCAGCTGGGATATCAATGGGAACCACTGTCGGGAGCCTGCGGCCTAGTAATCCTCACTATGTGTTAGTTACCCGGACATTTTTAGCTTTGTTCTTCCATTCCGTGTGACTCCATGAAGTGAGACTCATTGTTCCCATTTCACAGGTAGAAAGAGAGACGCAGAGGGGAAGGTAGTTTACATCCATGGTGTCGTTATTCCTAGATATAAAATAATAACAAGTTGGAATCTGAAGCTTCAGTGTCTCCGAATGGGGCTCTGTGTAGGAGGGGCCTTTACAGAAGTAATTAAAATGTCATCCTTAGAAAAGACCCTTACTCGGTATGACTGGATGGTGAGTGTCATACAAAGAGGAGATCTAATGCAAAGATAGACATGGCAGTGGGAGACGCACAAGGGGAGGGTAGCTGTGCCACGAATGACATATCTACAAGCTAATGGTGGCCACAGATTGCCACTAGATAGTCCAGAAGCTTGAAGTGGGAGGGAAAATTCTCCCTTAGAACTTTCAGAGGAAGTAGAGCCCAGCTCACAGACTCCCCGCCCTCAACACTGGGAAACAAGTTCTCATACATACCTCATCCACCCAGCTCTTGGTAGGTCATGATCGCAGCCCTGAAACATCACAGGCATTGCCACAGGTAAAACTGAGAAGAATTTAGTTCTTGGTTGTCTGGTTTGAACCCTGGGCCCCTCACTACCAGTTTGCTGTAGATGCTGCAAGTTTGGTCCTTCAACACACAGCACTGCCTCACCTGAGAACTTTCTAGGAAGCAGGATTGCAGGCTGCACTCCAAACCTTCAGAATCATAACCTTTCAAACGAGATCCTGGGGGCTCCACAGGTACTTTAAAGTTTGAGGAAAACTGCCTGTGTGTTGTCATTGGGCAGGTATCTATTTTAGTCTCTTCTCTTCTCTTTTTTGAGTTTTGAGTGTGGTTGGAGCAGCCTCCTGGTGGGCCTCTCTGTATTGGTGCCTCTCCTAATCCATTCTCTACTCTGTTCAGCATCTCCTTAATCCCCCAACACTAACTGCTGCTTACGCGGGGCCAGGACTTAGACATAGGTAAAAGCAAGACAGGCTTTAGGCACCTTTGAACTTGCTTCTAAGTGCTGCCTTGCCCCTCAGAAGGTGAATGACAAGCCAGATCACTGTGTCCTCTCTGAGCTCCAATGTTTTTATGCATTCCTGGGGCTCTGACCCCAGGAGATATTACCATCGTTCTTTGGCTGAACTCCTGAAGTGACCTTCCCACCTCCGCACACATCTCAAATTCTTTGTCTTCACTGCATCCTTAAGGGTCTCTCCCCCTAGAGCCAGTGTGACCCTGTCATTTCTCTTCACTCTCTCCACCAACGATACAGCGACCTTTAAAATGAAGCCGGGGTCCCCAAACCTGCCTTTCTTTCTCCTAAATGTCCTGCCTTATGCACATCCCAATCCAAATCTTGTGCCCATCCTCACACGCTTGTTTATCCTCTAGGTGTGCAAAGCTTCTTTTACTCGCTAAGGTTGTCGGTCGTGTCTTTCAAGGCCCTCTCCTGTCCCGGACCTCTCTTCCCCGAGTTGCTGCAACACAGGTGTGACTTCCCTTTGTTTTTCTGTGTTGTGCTATTAATCAGCCTGTTTATTAATTGTAAGCGGGGCTGTTTTCACTCTCTCCCATGCTTGCTGCCTAAAACCAAGGACAAGGCCACGACTCTCATTATGATGTTTGAATCCCAGCACCCAGTCTACAATTGGTCCATGGGCAGCCTCAGTGTGTTCCTGCTGAATAGATGAAAGAAATTGGGAGCTGACCCAGTTTCAGGCAAGATCCGTGCATTTTCTTTAAGAAACATTTGCTTCAGAAACCCCACTGCCATTTACAGATTAGGTGCCAGGTGCAGGGTACATGCAGGATGGTTTTTTTATTTTTTTATTTTTTGTGAAGCCTCTTTGTTCTTTCGCACATAATGCAGCCTTCCAGATCCTATCTTGTTGAACAAAGCTAAAGCATTTTCTCCTAATTGCTTTAGGTAAGGTTGCGTGATCTAATCACTAATCAGATGCTTGGTTTTAAGACAGAAAAATGGCTAATTAACGGAATCCAGTACTGTCTGTATTAAAGATTGTGGCTCTAATGTGGAGTCGGTTGTAATGGGAGACAACCACGGGTGTGAGATTCCTTGGGCACTGAGTGACTTTTTCATCCCCGGAGAGCTTGAAACAGAAAATCCCAATCAAATGGCAAGTAGGAATTTTGAGCGAGGATGAACGATTGTGAAGTTCGGGGAATCTGTCCCCTCTGTACATAGTAGGAATAGAATCTAAAAGTTTGCTTGTTAGAAATACAAAAACGGAACTCTTTGCAATCATTCCATATGACTTTGCTTTCTAACCCAGTGCCTGCACTCCCTCGGATGCCCCTGCTAGCCTATCCAGCCCCCTCTGCACCCTAGAACTTGCTAGGAAGGAGGAGGCAAAGACACCAACAGGAGGCAGCTCCTGGGAGCACTGTGAAGTCGGAGTTGGCTGCTGGGAATGAATGTTCATAGGAGATCTGGGGCTGGGCACAATCTGCAGGGCACATGAGCACAGGCGCCAGGAAGGCGGGCTGGGTAGGAGGCATGGGTGGCCACTGCCATAGGTGGACACCAAGGTCCCCTCCCAGCTGCACCGTGGGGAAAGCAGTACTGAACATGCAGCTGGACCCAGTGTGCTCAGGGTAAGCCAGGCATCAGTAGCTGCTTGTGTGACAGACCCTCAAGTTCCTTGTCCCTGCCTGCCCTTCCCAGCTTAATGCCTGCTGGATTATATTGTTATGGTAACACTATGGGGTCCCCGAGGTTTTCTCCACCAGCATTGTGACCCCTTCCATACCTACCTAGTCTGCACCCTACAAGTACCCAATTAGCAGGTCTCCAGGTCTGGAACATGAATGGTTCCTGATCAAGATCCTGGAAAGTAGCAAGTCATATGTACACAAGATGGGCCATCTCAGCCTTATATGAACCACAATTGTGTCAATTACTATTGAATACATTTCTCATGTATGACATTTGCAAAAGAAAAATATTGAAAAGCTTAAAAGAAAACATGAATGATTGGAAAGGAAGCCTCTATGGTGTGAAGATGCTCCTGTTCCCCCGCAGCCAAAACCACTCTAATCAAAATCCCACCGGGGCTTTTCAAGGAAATGATTCAGGTAGAGCCTTAATTTCTGTGAAAAAATAAAGGGCTGAGAACAGCCAAGACTTCTTGAAAGAGGAGGGGGATGAGAAGGGAGGACTGGCTGACTCTGCTAGGTACCAATATTTTCACCTATGGCCCCATGTACGTTTTAAATTTTTTTTTTGTAATTTTTGTTTGTTCCGTATGCTGCTTATAAAGGATGCTAAGTTTTGAGGGAATTACAGAGTCACTAACCACTGAGGGTCATTGTGCTGAAAAGGAAGGACACATAGCAAGAATGTATCCCGGAGCTCAGCTGTGAGAGAAGAAAGCTTAAGCCAAGGCCACAAGAAAGAACAGGAGTCCTTCAGGTATCTAAGGCCCCAGATCTGTCTTCAGTTTCTGAGTTTTTGTTTGTTTGCTTGTTTTTGTTGGTGGCTTAACTTTTCCAATTTTTTCTGCACTTCACTGATTATGTAAAAGAACACAGATTCAGAAGGGCCACATTCTTTTCTCGTATATGGAACCTAGATGGCCCTGTGTGCTTGCACACGTGCTCACACACACACACACACACACACAAATTGTCCGTCTGTCTGTCTGTCTATGAATGACAAGAAAGCAGAAGGGGAACTCCTTGGAAGAGGACGGTGACTGGCAGGAGGTGAGAGGGCCGGAGGCAACAGAGATGATGATGTCAAAGCACATGATACACTTGAATGAAAAATGTGATGATGAAGCTCATCCTATTGTACAATGAATAAGTGCTGATAGGCAGAAAATTAAAAGTTGTAAGATTCTGCCTATCAAAAGGAGGCTACACGCACCAGTCTTCATAGATAATGCCACATGCAGTGGCTGATCTGAGGATGATGGGAGGGGCATGGAAGACTGAATGAGCATCACACTGGCCTGGGGTTACTCAGCACCTGGGCTTTCAGTTAAAAAGCAGAGTGGCTCAGAGGCGGGCGCTCTTTCTAGCTCTGCCTCCCACTGATAGGACGGTGGGTGACCCAGGAAAGTTAACCTCACTATCTGGGCTTTGTTTTAGCATCTTTGAAACAGGAATCTCGGACCCTCCAGGGGGTGACTGTAGTTCTGTGGTCCATGGTGCCCACTTAGGAGATTGAATTTGTGGTTTTGTTTGTCAGTCTTCCTTCTAGGAGGAGACATGAAAGAGTGTCACTTCACAATATGGATGGCCTAGACTCAGACCCCAGCTTTATCATCAACAAAGGTGCCACTTGAGAATGTCCTAGAGTCCCTAGCATGAAAAATGTGGAGAGAATAATCATAACTCCTTCATAGAGTTGGGTCACAATGGTGACAATTAAATATGAAATGTTCTGTAAATAGGGCAATAAGGGAAAGGTGTGATAAACATGGCAGAGAATGTAGAGAATTTGAGTGGTACCTAGTACATTATTTCATAACCCGGCATTTATGGGATGTAGGACTTGATACTTCCATTTTATAGATGAAACTATTGAGATTCAGAAATATTCAGGAGCTTGTCCTAGAAATCAGGTACTCATTAGTCGAGACAGTGAAATTTCTTGCCCACAGTGTCAAAGTCCATTGATTTGTTCTTATGTCCTCTGTTTTCCTGTGTGGGCCACCTCTACCCAACACTAGGGTCCTATAATTCTCATAAGGCTGACGGTGGTGTCCAGAGAGATCCACTGAAGTAGAAAGCAGTGGACACAAATCCAACCACCAGTCAGGTGGTGCCACCATCCCTGCAGAGGAGGCAGCTAGCTGTATTTATACAGAGAAAAGTTGAAGGCTTCTTCTGGGCATGCTTTGTTGAAAGTCATATTGTGGTGGGCAGCCTAGGAAAGATACCCCCTCATGGGGCAGGAGGAGGTCAGCGACCTCAGGTGAACTCATTCTTGACTGGGGCCGAGCATAGATGCTGAAAGGAATGGCCTCTTGTTCTCTTTATGAGACCAACATGCTGTTCCAGCCCCAGGGAGTCCAGGTCAGCAACTTCATGAATTACACTCTTGCTTGTAATCCAGTTGCAGGGGTGAAATATTATGTCGCTTAGGGCAGGGCTATTCCTGGTTCTTAGTTGTTTAAATTACCGAGTTTCCTGTTTGGAAGGAAAGGAGATTTATTGAACAGCTACCAAGTGTCCGGTCTGGTGCCACTCGTTTGGTTTTGATGGCTTTATTTAACCCTTACAAGACCCACATGTTATAATCTACCATGTGGTTGACTAGATGGTAATAGGATCTACTAGCAGATCACAGTTTAGTAAGTGTTAAAGCAGAAACTCAAAGTCTGTGGCTGTTTGACTTAAGTCTCTGTCCTCAGCAACATTCTGCCCATCTGGGTGATGCTGGCAACCAACACACCTGTAAAATCTACAGCTTTTCAATAATGAGAGGTCTGCCAGCAGAAATGGTACGCTATCCCAGAGAAAGCCCACTAGGTTCGTAGACAGACAATCGTTCACCCATTTGCTAATACCCGCACCCTACCTAAAGTGTGAGTCGTGTGTCCTTCATTCTGTCACAAAGAATAAAAGCCAGGATGCTTCGACAATCCTGTGCGGATATCACATTTGAGACTGGCAGTAATGGTGCATCCTTTGTCTCGACATCAAAAGCCATTTAGATCTTGACAAGTCTATATATGTGTAGAAAAACATAAATAAGTGCAGAAAATCGAGTCCCTCGGGTATCCAATTGTTCTATTTTCCAAGAAAATGAAAGCAAGGATAACTTAAAATGAATAAAAATATACTCTCCATTTGGAAGTCTGCAATTGACAGTGTTTACCAGAAATTACATGAACTGTAGACTTGAGCTTCTATTTGATTGTGGGGTTGAATCCACGCCTGAGCTCTGAGCTTCTGGCTTCGTGAATGGTTGCTACTGCTGGGGGAACTGGCAGTGTGACCGGGCCGAGGGAAAGGATAAGATGATTAGGTCCAAGACTCCACTTGTCTGCTTCTTCCTCCGAGACTTAGAATCCATCTCGCTTTCAGTCTCTTAATATTTCCTGAACACCGTGAATTTCTCTAGGGGGCTTTATGGCCAGAACTGATCGCGCTCAATTCTCCCGGGAGGAAATAGGCAGGTTTGTCTTGTTTATTTATTTATTAAGTAAAGAGCAGAAGCGCAGAGGGGAGTCTCCTTATCTTTTGCCGTGGTGGCTGAAGAAAGCCTAGGCAGCCCCAAAGGTGACCAACCCTCAGTCTGAACCTCTTCTCAACTGGATCACTGTCCCAGCAGCCTGGCTCCTGCCTCCTCATCCTTCTGCATACCTTTCTTCTCTTCCCCCGTTCCTTCATTGCTCTGGTCTTTGCAATGCCTTTAAGCCTTCCCTCCAGACAGCCCCTTCTAGGTACAGTGACCAAGCCTGAATCTAAGTATCTCAGTTAGCAAGAGAGTGTTTTGAGGACTCTGCTCTGCAAGCCATCAAGGTTGGGGACTAGAGGCTGAGGGCAAGCAGAGCCCTACACCTGCTGCTCTGCGTCCCTGTCATTTCCTTTCCAAAGACAGCAGCATCTTGGAGCCTGCCTGTTCCCCACAGTTTGATCCTACCCAGAATCCGTAATGTCATGAGTCTTCTTTGTGGCCTGATTACACCTTCCTCTCCTTTGTTTCTTGTTCAGCTCCTTCTTCTCAGAGAAATATCATAGTAGAATCTGCGTGATGTCCTTTTTAGTTTCTAGACTGGATGCCACCAGGGGCCTGACAAGTGTGGGGCACATCTGAGATGCTTTCTCCCTCCTCTCCTGACTGCCTCCCTCTAGGCAGCATTAGGTGTTCAGACTGGTCAGCTGAGACTCATCAGGAAGCTCAGGGGCCCATCATCCACTCCCTGTGGATGACTCCTCTGCTATAGCTTGAGGGGGATAGAATCCCAGAGGTGGAACCTTGAGAGACTATCAGGATGCTCAAAATGTTTAGGGCATCTCTAGGTCTGAGACCTTTGATATTGTGAACCAAGGCAGCTTGTGTGGTAAAGGCTGCTTCACTTCAATGATGAAGTCAGATCTTTGCTTAGGATTCTGCCACACTAGGGACTATAGATACAAAGGTAAGAGATATGACCTGTATCTCCAAGACTTTTGAAGAGCAAGGCAAGTTCAGATTCCTGGTCCTCAGTAAGCACAGGACATTTAGTTTAGTTCATTTCCCAGGTCAAGAATTAGAAGCCCAGGGATATTAACACACTGGCTTATGGTCACTTGGGTAGTTATAGCTAGAGAATTTATTATACTTGATTAGTAAACTCACAATAGGGGATAGGTATTGGAACCTCAGTGTTCATATTTGCCACTTCACTGGACTTTAGGTTCAACAGTCAGGAGAAAAAAAACTTGATTCAGAGAGATCTACATAAAGTTTCCCTGGCTTCCCCAAGTTCACATGGGTCAGAAGGAGGAAAGATTTTCCCATGCTGTCACTGTCACGAAAAGGGGAGTTTAGAAATGGTGAGTATGGAATCAAAATACCTTTAAGAAAGGTACCCAAAGTTCACCAACATCATACTTCCCTACAACTGGGGATGGGGGATGGTAAATATAGTGGGGTTATTTTTAGAAACAGCATATAATAAGTTGAGGGCCTCTTCTGGGCATACTATGTTCAAAATCGTACTGTGGTGGGAAGCCTGGGAAAGACACTCTCTCGTGGGGGCAGAAGGAGGTCAGTAATGTCAGGGGAACTCACCGTTGACTAGGGTTAAGGGATGATGTGGTCCTTGAGAACTTCGGCACATCCTGAGAAAGATCCATTTCACGAGTGACCTTGAGAGCTTAGCCAAGGAGAGAAAGATTCTAACAAGAGCCTGAACATAGGTGGCAGGGCCTGGCTGTGTAGTGATGGGACTTTCTGTCCTTATTTTCCCTAAAGTGGAAGTTCTCTGCTTGACCAAATTGCTATTGGAAATAATATGCATATAGGTCTCTCCCCAGGATGGGATCACCGTCTTATCTAAAGGAAAGCTGCATCCAGTCCACTTGAGTGCTATGTCAGAGGCACAGTGGACAGGAAGGGTTCTCATCTACTTGACTGTTGGCTGTGCTGGAGATATCAGCAGAAAGGAACCTGCAGGCAGGGTAAGAGAGCTGTGGAGGTGGTAATTCAGGTCATCTTCATAGCCTTAGATTTTTTTTTATCTCTCTCCACTCTCCCCACCTTGGCCTCTTCTCCCCTCCCTTTTCTACTTCTTTCTTCCTAACTCCCCCTTTATATTTTTGTAGCATAGGCAATAGACTAGGTAGAGATCCTGTCTGAGATTACCTTGGAGTTAGGGGCCGGTAAAATTAGGACCTAACACTCTAGACAGTAGATAGGACCGTAGGCCACAGGTTGGCTCTTGATGCTTAGCTCCTTCTATCTCCAAGCTCAACTGTGGACCCCTCATGCTGCAAAGCCTTCTAGTGCTCCTAAGCAACTTGAGAAACCATTTTTGTCTAGTATGATTGCCATGATTCTTAAATAATACCAATTAATTAATTGGTTTTTAAAGGCAAGAAATGGCCCACAGGCCTTCCGAGTGGTCTACAGTAATATGCTTACATAATTTAAAAGCTGACTGCTCATCTAGCTGTTTGATTTTAAGCACGTTTCTTAACCTCTGAGTGTTAGTTCCATTGACTGCCAAGCAGCCTATCGGATGGAATATCAAGGCCCCACAGCACTTCCTTTGGAAGCAAGATGACATCACAAGTCATAAACCCTCTGCTTTCTCCCATCAGCCCCATAGGGTGACGGTGGTGTTTTAGTCATGGATACATCAGGTTCCAGAAAAGCAAAACCAGTGGCCTCTGCACTATCAGCTCGAGTTCCTCCAGCAAATGATCAGATCACAAGCACTCACAGTGTGTTTTCACCCTGCTTTGTTGAAAGCCATTTCCCCAAAATGCATTTTACGTGGGCAATGAGTCTCTATTCATGCACAATTTCACATGAAAAGGTTTGCCCTTTTCATCGCACGCATGGCTTGAATCGGCCAGCCTGTGTGAAAATATTTCCATTCATTAGCATGCCAAATGATGGCACTGGCCTGGAACTTAGGTCGAGATTGCCATAGACTCACAGAATCCTAACACTCTGAGCATGCTCAGAGGACCCTTGAGTCTAACCTTCCAACTAATGGTTCTTTAAATGCATCTGAAATCCTATTCTGTGGTGGTGCAGCTAACCATTCTGAGACGTTGCCCAGACCACCCTTGTTATGTGGAATGTCTTCCTCGTATTGAATTTAAGTTGAAATTTCACTAATTTCTGCTCACTGATCTACCTTCCGGTACTATTGACAAGAAAATTTGGTGACAGTAATTCATGAGTTTGATTCCAAGCACTTTTCTTAACCTCTGGAATATCAAGGCCTATGTTACACTTATATGAAATAACCATAACAGTAGGAAGCTACATCACACAGGTCAGGAATGTTCTAGATTTTTCAATACATACTTATTTATTCGTGTGTTTGTTTGTTTAACAAGCCTGGCTGTGACATCACTATGATTTTAAAATGAGGAAGGGTGAGGCACAGAAGCTGCACGCCCCAGCTCCTGGGCTGCTTGTTAGGAAAGGCAGAAGACACTCAGGGGCTCATGTCCTTGAAGACTATGACTAGAAGCATCCTATCAGCCCATGTGCCAGGGTCTACTCTAAGACTGAGATAGTTGATGTAGTCCCCAGCCAGCTCTACTAAGTTACGGGAGGACAGTTTGTGGATGCTCTTCCATATTCCATAAAAGTATTCGTTGTTGGCATGTATTCATTTTACAAAATAACGAATCTCGTAAAGATTGTCATATAAGTACATCATGTATTGCGACCTTATTCAACCCCACACACCCTTCCATTTCTCCCTCTAAGAAGTGTCTCTCACATCTCGGAAAGCTCTACGAGCATGTTGTCCCCTTCACTCTCTCAGGCAGGTCTTCCGTGTCACTGGTGGCTTGTGGGAGGCGATATGTAACTACATACGCTCCAGAATTCACAACTGAGAGAAAGCAGGAGTATTTGTCCTTCCAAATCTAACTTCTTTTTTTAATATGATCTCAAATTGCATCCTTTTTCCTGCAGAGGACATAATTTCACTTTTCAGGGCTGACTAGAACTCGGTTGAGAATACACGCCACATTTCCCTTGTCCAAACATGGGTTGACATCTGATTCCTAACTTGGCTATGGTAAACAGTACTACAATAAGCACACATAGGCAAATATCTCTGTGGTGTATTGAATTATGATCCTTCAAGTACATACCCAAGAGTATAGGTGGGTCCTATGGTAATTTTATTTTCTTAATGAGAAACTTCCTTACTGGCTTTCATAATGGCTGGACGAACTTAAACTTCTACCAACAGTATATGAAAGTTCTATGCCCCTACATACACACACACACACACACACACACACAGTGTGTGTGAACACTTGTTGTTTTCTTAATTACAAACATTTTGACTGGGATGAGATGGAACCTCCTTGTGGATTTAATTCACATTTTCCGTGTGGCTTAAGGATGCTGAATGTTTTTTATTGGTCCTTTGTACTTCATCATTTAAGAGCTCTTTTAATTGAATTTGCTCATTAATTGAATGGATGGTTTGGTATTTAAGTTTTTAAGTTCTTTATGTGTTCTAGAGATTAATCCACTACCAGCTGCGTGATTTGCATTGCCTCCCAGCCTGTAAGCCAGTGGTTCTTGGCCTGCAAGTCACGATTCCCCCAGGGGGTTGCATATCAGAGAGATATTTACATTGCAATTCATAACAGTAACAAAGTTGCAGTTTTGAAGCAGCAATGAAATAATTTTATGGTTGGAGTCATCACAATATGGGAAATCGTATTAAAGAGTCACAGCACTAGGAAGGGTGAGAATCACTGCTTAATCTATATCTTCACTTAATTTATTCCTTTGCTGTTCAAAAGCTTTTTATTCTCATGTAATTCCACTGATTAATCCTTGGTCTTATTTCCTCACTGTTGGAAGCCTTTGTCAAGCATTCTTGCCTATCTCTTTGCTTTCTATATATTTTTCTCTAGCAATTTCAAAGTTTCAGGACTTGTGTTAAGGTCTTGAAATTGATTTTTGTGCAGTATGAGAGGTAGAGACCTAGTTTCTTCTACGTGTAATATTCCGTTTTCTCAGCACTAGTCTTTGGAAAAGACTATTTTTCCTGTATACGATAGCTTTTGTTGTTTTGTTTGTTCTTAATCTCAGATTGGCTGTGGCTGTTTGGGTTTATTTAAAGATCCTCTCTTCTATTCCATTAATCTACTTCTGTTTTTATGTCTCTAACATGCTGGGGACTTTTAACTATGGCTACTCTAACTTGAAATCAGATATGGTGATGTTTTCAGCATCATTCTTTAGCCCAGTATTGCTTGGGCTATGGTTTTGTCTTTTCTGCCTCCATATAAATGTTAGGATTCTCTCTCTCTCTCTCTCTCTCTCTCTCTCTCTCTCTCTCTCTCTCTCTCTCTCCCTTTTTGATGAGATTTTGATGGTAATTCCACTGACTCCATGAATTGCTTTTAATTATTTAGCCACTTTATAATATTGTCCTGATCCATGAGCATGAGAGATCTTTTCATCTGCTAGTGTTTCATTCAATGTCTTCCTTTGGTGTTTAAAGTCTTCATTGTAGAGGCGTTTCTTGGTTTTGGTTTATTTCTACATATTTTTTAAACTATTGTAAATGATACTGTTTTCCATATTTCTTTTCCAAAACATGTTTGTTACTAATCAGCGAAGATCGCTGATTTAGGTCTATTTATATCCTGCTATTAGTTTCAAAGTGTTTATCAAGCCTAAGCATTTTCTAATGAATTCTTCAGTGTCTTACATACAGGACCATATTGTCTGAAAATAGGGATAATTTGATTTTTTTTTCCTTCTCTTATTGTTACAAATGTGTTTATTTCTCTGATCTTGTTGTTCTAATCTAAGACTTAATGGGCTCTATACAGGAAGAACGGGGAAAGTGGGCACTTATCCCACTCGTGTTTTTAGTGAACATCCTTTTTAGCTTTTCTCTAGTATAATTCTGGCAATAGGTTTGTCGTACACAGCCTTTATTATACGGAGACATGTTTACTCTTTTTATTCCTAGTTTCTTCAAGTTTTATTATGGATGGATGTTAAATCTGTCAAAGGACCTTTCTGCATCTATCAAAACTATTATGTGATTTTGTCCTTTAGTATATTGATGTGATATATTGCTTTTTTGATTTGAGCCATCCTTGTATCCTCAGAATCAAGTCAACTTCATCACGGCAAATGATCCTGATAGGTTCCTAAATTCAGTTGGCCAATGTCTTATTGAGAAGTTTTTCTATCCATGTCCAATAGGGAGATTGGATTAGAATTTTTATTTTTATTATATATTCATCCAGTTAGAATATCATAAAATGAGGTTTGTAATGTTCCTTCAGTGTCTATGTTATGCAATAGTTTAAAAGCATTGATGTTACTTTTTTCAACAGCGTGGTGGAGTTCATTGGTAAATCTGCCTGGTCCTGGAATTTTTGCTGGCAGCTGTTTATTTCTTCCATCCCATTGCTTGTTCCATGGTCATTCACATTGTCAATATCCTCTTGTGTTAATTTTGGAAGGCCATGTGTGTTTAGATGCTAAACTATTTCTTTCAGACTTTCCAATGTATTGGAATATAGGTTCAAAGTTTCGTAATAATCCTCTCAACTTCATTGATATTTGTTGTAATGTCATTTCTTCAGCTCTAATTTTATTACTTTTTATTTTTCTCCCTTTTTATTTTGGTTATTCTGGGTTTGGCGACACAGAAGAGAATTCCTTGGCAAGTCTGTGAGAAGGTTTCCAGGAACTTTAACCCATCCTTGGATGTTGGCAGCACCAGCCCTTGGCAAGATTTCGAGACTAAGTAAAATGGGAGCTTAGTGGTAATTTTAGTGGCAGTGTGGGAACCCAGAAGGCCAGTAAAAAGCTGAGCAGTGAAGACCTAGAATACAAGGGTCTAGATGGGCACAAAGATTGTATAGGAAATTGGTCTAGAAACCGTCTGTGTTACATTCTTGCAAAGAATCTGTCAGCAACATACCGTGTCTTGAGAACTGTTAAAGATTATGGGGACTTTTGAAATTGGAATGAATATACTTACTACTAGGAGAAGACATGAGCCTATGGGAAACAGGGACAAAATTCTGTGACTTAAAATGTTGTTTTGATATCAAGTTGTAATAGTTAGCCAGGCAGTGGTGGCACATGCCTTTAATCCCAGCATCCGGGAGGCGGAGGCAGGCAGATCTTTATGAGTTCGAGGCCATCCTGGTCTACAAAAGCTAGTTCCAGGACATGCTCTATAGCTACAGAGAAATCCTGTCTCAAAAAAAAAAATTGTAATAGTTGGTTTTATTATCAGCTCAGTGAAATTTAAAATCATTTGGAGACACTGCTCTGGGTGTTTGCTGAAGAATATGTCCAGAGAGATTTAAATGAAAAAGGAACACTCATCCTGAATTTTATCAGCACTATTGTGGAAACACCTGGGATTCTGGACCAAACGAAAATTTGCAAAGAAGACAGCCAGAGGAACGTTTTGATTCTGGTTGTAGATATAATGTTAGCAACTGCCTTATGATCCAACTACAATTCCTTCCTATCATGATGGACAATATCCACCTTAAAACCCATGTTTTGCTTTAAGTTTCTATTGCCAGGCATTTTGTCACAGTAATGAGGAACCTAATAGAATGTTTCAGCTGTGATCTTATGGTCCTTTGCTGGGTTCCTGTTTGGTATTCTCAATGCTCTTGTATCTAGTGACCATCTCTATAGTTTGTGAAAGTTTATTTTATGATTTTATCTAATATATTTTCTAGGTTTTTGACTTATAGTTTTGCTTCTACACCCAGAGTTGCAAATGTTGTATTGTGGCAATGCCCTGTAGATATCATATGCTTTGTTCATATTTTCTTAATATTTTATCTTTATGTTTGTCCAAGCTTTCTAATTTAACCACTTTGCCACTGAGCCCCAGTAGTCTAACTTGCAGCTGGTCTTTCCCTTTGGTGAGGTTTCTACTAAATATTTCATTTGACTTATCATTATTTTCATTCCAAAATTTCACTATTAAATATTTTAGCATTTTTAGCTCCTTATTGAATTTTTTTAACATATTACAATGAATTCTTTGGGCATTCATCTGTTTATTTTACTGAAGAATTACTTTTGTCCTCTTTTGTTTTATTGACTATTCTTATACTTGTTCTTTTGAATTTTTTCCAGTAAAAAGTATCTTTATCACACCACTTATAAAATTGTATAATATTTATAGTTTACATAGAGTTATAAGGTTTTAAGAATAATTTAATGTGTTACATCAATTACTGCTTTTTCATTTCTTAAAAGGTAAAAGGTCATCAATTTTTGCATGATATTTTTTTTCTGTTGTTTTTATTGAGCTGTATATTTTTCTTCACTCCCCTCCTTTCCTCCCTACTCCTCTTCTACCCTCTCCCATGATCACCATGCTCCCAATTTACTCAGGAGATCTTGTCTTTTTCTACTTCCCATGTAGATTAGATTCATATATGTGTCTCTTAGGGTCCTCTTTGTTGTCTAGGTTCACTAGGGCTGTGAATTGTAGGCTGGTTTTTCTTTGTCTGAGTTCTTCATCAGGAATTTTATCTAATTTATTCTCACAAGAATCCATCACCATGGAGTTTATAATTTTGCAATGATCATGTTACCTTTATTATTTCTTCACTGGGACTTTTTCATCTTAGATTATGTTGTTGTTTGACATTTTAAAGCACCTCTATTCATAGTATTTGAGAGAAATAGGTCATAACAGAGTTGGTCATCCCCTGTAGACCAGGTGTAAAGGTCCTCAGATAAACCCGCCTTCCAACACCACTTCAAGAAGAGAATATTAAAAACAAAAGCAACCACAACTCGTAGATAATTCTGATTTAGTGGATAACATCTTACCGAGCTTGAGCTGCCTTGTAGCCCATCTCATAATCTTAGTTTTTGTGTGTTTACTCCACTAAGTTCAGACGACCTCCCATGGGGCATCTGTGTTGTCCTGTGGGTCCCTAGGTCTTGTACTCTTAGTGGGTGGAGACGTGTTTTGAAGTTGAGAAATGTGATTTTGCTGAGCTTTCTGTTCTTCCTGGCAAGGTAGTTGGATTGCAGCTCCTCTTAGAGTCTGTTACTCCTGTTTAATAAGTCAGGCTGTGAAGATCCCAAGTGGCTTTCCAGGGTCTGTTCATATAACCTGTCATGCTGCAGATGACAACTGTCTGCTGTCTTCATTTTTGGAGATTTTCCTTTTCTCTTTAGCTTTTGGACTCAGAGTGGTGGCAGGGAGACCCTAACCCTCTATGTCGCTTTCTTCAGTGCTTGAGGCTACAGTCTTACGTTACACAGCTAATGTTCGATATTTCTATATTTCATCTGCACTCTCAGTCTGCTACTTTCTGTGATTCTCCATTGCCTTTCCACACTTCTCTCCTCTCTTTGAAGTCACGGAACGAGTGTTTTCTTTTAGATAGTGGGGACAAAACCAAGCGCTGTTTGTCTCTCCTCTGTCATCTTAACCAGTCTTCTTTCCCAGACCTTTAAACGAAAGTGAAATCAACCTTTTATGGATTGCATAAATATAATTGGTGTACGTTGTGTCCATGGATACGTGTCTTTTGACTAAGCATTTAGGAGGTCCTGGACAAAGCTTTCTCTGGTTCTGCTGTAACTAGAAGTTTCTCTTTAAACTTCTTGTTGCTGTTCTTTGAATACCTTTCACTTTCTTCTGTCTATTTGACTAAACATGAAAGATAGTTTAGTGTCTTTTCATGGCTCAGAACACGTGTTCTCATGAGCATAACATTCTCTGCTCATCACTGTGCTTCAAGACGACCAATATACTTCTCTCTCTTATCTTCCAGTGTCTTATTCTGTTGCAGGCACTATGCTAGCACCTGACGATGCATGCATGCATTTTCACTAGCTTTCTCCCCATGACCATTCTGGTAGACTATTACACATGACATGAACTATGGAAAAGGAATGAGACCCGAAAGAGAAGACAACTTTACTGAATTGGGGGATTCCAAACACCCATGAATGAAGGAAATGAGAAGAAAGGAATGATATACAATGCTTAGAACACTGGGAGGATCCAAATGTTTACAAACCTAGAAATCATGAAACTCTTAAGATAATATATAAACGCTCTTAAGGAGGCCATAGAAGAATTTACCAATATTACAAAAAGGAAAAGAAAAAAAAGATTGGCAAGTCTTATCACTTTCAATCTTATTACAAATATATAACCAAAACCACAAATTAATGTGTTATAAAAGATACTGATCATGTAATTATATAAGCACAAAGATTATATATCATATAACAAGGGATATGTGTGTATCCATAAAAAAAAACCCAGAAATTCAAAATCCACAAGTAAAAGGCAGAGACAATTGGCTTTTTAAATGTAAAGGTAATATATGGAAAAGGAATCTCAGATACCTTTACATGTCCTTAGCCTTTCTCTTCCAATAAACTAGCAAATGTTTAAAAACATGACAAAATCAAGTGTTGGTAATAAGGTAATAAAGAGAAATCATATCATGTGCAGGAATACACATTGATAATGTGTCTATTCTCCTCTCTGTTGCTGTGACAAAACACTATGTTCAAAAGTAACGTGGGGGAGAAAAGAATGTCAGCTTATACTTTATAGTCCATCACTGCATGAAGCAGGGCAGGAACTCAGGGGAGGAGCCCAGAGGCAAGAACTGAAGCAGAGTCCATAAAGAAACAGGGCTTACTGGCTTGCTCCTCAGAGCTTTCTCAGCCTGATTTCTTTTTATTTCTTTTGGAGGGGATGGGGGTGTTTCCAGACTGGGTTTATCTGTGTAACAGTCCTGGCTGTCCAGGAATAATTTGCTTGGTAGACTAGGCTGGCCTCAAACTCACTGAGGTTTACCTGCCTCAGTCTCCCAAGTGCTGGGATTAAAGGCATGCACCACCAACACCAGGATTTCTCTGTATAATAGCCTTGGTTGTCCTGGAATTCACTCTGTAGATCAGGCTGGCTTCAAGCTTACAGAGATTCACCTGCCTCTGTCTCCCAAGTCTTGAGATTAAAGGCATGTGCCACCACCAACCAGCTCAGCCTTCTTTCTTACATAACTTAGGAACACCTGCCCAAAGGCATCACTCACAGTGCACTAGGTTCTCCCACATCAATCATTAATAAGAAAATGCACCACAGATCTACCTACAGACAATCAGAGGGAGGTATTTTCTCAGCTGATCCTCCTTCTCTTTCCTACGTATATCTAGGTTGTGTCAAGTTAACAAAACTACCCAGAAGAGATGACATACTTGCAAAGGAAAGTTTGGATGTCTGAGTATAGACATTCCTATGACTCTGAATTATAGATTTTGATATATAAATTTTATATATATTTTATATACTGTGTTGACCAGCTTTATCAAAAGCACCTGAGACAACTTGAAAAGAAGAAGTTTATTATATTTTGTCTCCCTATTTCAGTGTTCAGTCCAGGGTTCCTTGGCCCCATGACCCTACAATCCATCACAGTGAGGACAGTTCACATGTCAATGGATAGCTATTCATCTTGTAGTTGCTAGGAAGCAGAAAGAGGCATACTCATACAGATTAGTAGGGACCTCACTTCCCTCCACAGATGAACTTCTTAAAGGTTTCTCAACCTCCTAAATACTGACAACTCATCCTTTAACACACAGGCCTTTGAGAGACACTTTCAAGCTGTAGATGTATATCTGAATATATATATGTACACATACACGTGCATGTATCTATATAAAAAATAACTCTAGAAAATTCACATTTCCAAACTGTAGTGTATATATATATATATATGTATATACAAACAAGTACACATATATATACCTATATTTAAAAACTCTAGAAAATTTTATACTTCCAAGCTACAGTGTATGTGTACACACACACACAAATACCTCTGTAAAAACTCTAGAAAATTTACAACATGGATTAAAAATATATTGTAGTCTCATTTATAATAAAAATTAAGTCATATGAATGCTCATCAATTTAGGGAGAAAGGTGGAAATATTCATATAACGAGAGAGTAAAAAACAGTAAGTTCAAGTGAGATCTAAAGGAACATACAATCTGCAGGAAAATGAATGGAGCTGGAGATCATCATATCAAGTTAAATAACCCAGAGTCAGAAAGACAAATAATGCATGTTTTTTCATATCTGGAATCTAGGTTAACACATATAACATATACTATATATTAGATCACATATATATGATATTAAAACAGAAGAAGGAGAATATGGCAGGTCACAAAAATAAGCAGTCCAGAGAAAGGAGAACCAGAAAGGTTTCCACGAGAAATGATATAAAGGATAACATGAAGGAATGCCAGGGTTGAGTCAAGGGTGGGTGCTGAAAAGATGTAGAAGCAAAAATGGTAACTAAAACAGAGAGCCATGAGGGTCCCACAAGATGATTCTGATGCAGGCTGAGCATCAGTGCTGAAGCTGGGAATCTGTATACCTTTGTACTGTGTGCCACTATATGTATGATCTAGAGTGCATTTAACATGTACACATGTTATCAACTGACACATGAACAAGTCGTTCCGTGTGCCACTGTGCCATAAGTGCATGGATGCATTTATGTTCATCAGTTGTCAGTGACACAGAACCAAGACATCCCATGTGCTATTGTACCTTGAGGATGCATTGTACTTGGTGCTTATAATAATCATTGGTGACATAAGAGTCACTCCATGTGGTACATGCGTTTGTTCATACACTATCTGAAGATGGAAACCTCATTTGAGGTGCACCTCTTCTTCAAAATTCCACCTTGAAGAAAGGACACCTTGATGGATGTCATCTTGGGTACTCCTGGGCATCACACATGAAGAAAGAGCTGGATTAGAACCTGCAGGTCTTTGATGATCACCAGGTAAGTCAGAAAGAGTTAACACCTCCAGGCTCCCATGGAAGGCTTCTGTCGGACCATGGATCCAGTGGATCTCCTTCTCAGGATTTGCATGCTCTCTTTCAGCCTAAGCTCTAAGTATAATTTGAAACAAACAAACAAAAACAAACCAAACCCATCCACCACAGTGTTGTCCAGCATCCCCTGTCTGCTGAACAGGTGTACGATTTTAGAAACATTTTTTATATCCCGCGTGACTACTTTGAGATCAAGAGAAACAGTCAGAGAACACTTAATGATCTTGCCAGCTGACTCTCTTGACACATTTTGTTCCTTTGGTTCTCTCAGTGTGGATAAGGTAACTGGCACCACTTGGAAGATGTACGATTTCAGGATCAGGCGTGGTGTCTTGGGCTGAAGCCACAAAAGAAGATGAAAGGACACTATGACCTTGGGCATGAGGATTCCATTGTCTCAGCATCTTGCTTCCTGGGCTCTCCCCATGAGACGTGGTATCCTCTGAATGGAGAAGAGAAAATTAGAAGCTCACAGACCGCCTCCCAACTCCAGGGGTGATTCATCACTGTGCACAGGTGTACAGCATGCACCGAGGGACTCTCCACTTACATGCTCATACACCCTCGGCACAGAGCGAATCACGGCCAATGACATGGTTCCCGCACAGTGGGAGCGCCCGCCGAACAGTAGGCAGGCCTGTCATTCAAAGGTTGTTTGTTCCACCTACAATTTTCTTCCTCCATTTCAAGGACAAAAAGTAGAAGTTAGAAAGTTACTTTTTACAAAGTACTGTGCTTTCCTATGGGGCACTAAAGGACTCTGAAATTCCCCAATGTCTTCATTTCAGGAAGTCTGAGTGTGAGGATGACCTTTGCCACTCACAAGTTGGCAATGACTTTGGGCAAATTCTTAATTTTGATACATTGATGTGTGGATGGAAGATAATCATACTTGGATTTGCAGGGTTAGGAGGAAATGCATCCAATCTGAGGACAGGGGAGAGATTTGGAAGTTAAGGAGCACAGCCTCCAAGGGAGAGCTGGTACTGTTTCTAAGGAAGTTGCTCATTCACGCATGTTCACCTGGCATGAGCCTCAAACCGCAGTTTAAACTGCTGTGTTGGCTGAGCTGGAACAAAGCGATTTTAAATGCACAAAGGTGGAAGTTTTTGCTTAATATTTTATATTTTGTATTTAGCCCAAAATTAAATTAGTGTTTCCTAATGGCATTTTAAAGTCTATGATCAGAAATCATTTAAATTGTTATGTTACCTTTTATTTTCCCCTGAGCTGGAGGCTGGAGGATCTTACATTATCCTTTCTAAGGAAAGAAAGCCAAGGAGATTCCACTCTGTACCCTCATCTCCAGATGTGGCTTTTAAATGAGCTGCATTTCTTCTCGAGCTGGACTTAAATTTGACACATCTATAAAATTAACAAAATTATGATAAGTTAAAAGAGAAGACTCCCTGAATGAACCACCAATAGATGATAATTACCAACATTTGTTTTAGGCTCAGTTGCCTTTAAAAATTTTTAAGCCAAAATAAACCTATCAGAAAAATTCAAAAGTTCTCTCTGGCCTTTGAAGGCATTCCTGTTTCCTATCTGTGTTCTTCAGGGGTCATTACTTTTGGGAATTAAAGCTTTGTCTTTAACAGACTATTTTAAATACACTAGTTTATGCACAGATAACATCGGTTGCTTTATTTTTGTATGTGATTTAAATAAAAACCACGAGAGGCTTGAGAGATGTCTCAGTGGTTAAGAGCACCTGCTGCTCTTCAAGGGGACCTGTGCTTAGTCCCTAGCACCCATACTAGGTGACTCTAAAATCTCCTGTGGCTCCAGCTCCAGCAGATCCAATGCCCTCTTCCGGCCTCCATAAGCATTCCCACATTATGCAAATATCCCCACATATCCATAAGAAACCTAAAATTTATAAATGACATTATATAACATATACAACATATTATTATATACAATTTTTGCTTAAATTATGATTTTTTAGATTTCATTTGAATTTACTGTGTTTTACTTCTTAATTTTATGAACATTTCCATCTTTCTCCCTAAACTGATGAGATTTCAGGTGGTTTAATTTTTATTATAAATAAGACTCAAAAGCATTTTTAATCTATGTCTTTTTGTGTACACATTCATAAATTTTTCTAGAGATTTTTTACATAGTTACATATATATATATATATACATACATACACTACAACTTGGAATTGTAAAATTTTCTAGAGTTTTTTTACATATGTATGTGTATATATATGTATATATACACATACACTACATCTTAGGAGTGTAAACTTTTCTAGAGTATTTTTTGGTAGGTATATGTATGTGTACTTATGTATGTATATACACATGCACTACAGTTTGGAAGTGTAAATTTTCTAGGGTGTTTTTTACCTAGATACATGTACGTATATGTATATATATTGTTTTTTACATAGATACATATATGTATACACACACACACACATACACTACAGCTTGGAAGTGTCTCTCAAAGGCCTGAGTGCCCATCCTTCTTTTATGAGTGAAAGGGGTCACATTGGTACTCAATGCCTTTGCTATGCTAGAGAAGGCATGATAGGTCTAAAAGAACCCAAGAAATTCTCAAGTATTTAGACTCCTGTTTATATTTTACCAACCATCAGGTTCCTGGCCTCAGGGCAGTTCCCTTTGCCTCCCCTCCCCTAAGAATGTATGCTATAACAATTATCTTATCATGATCATGATGAGAAGGGCTTGGGACTCAAGAGGAACCAATGTTCTCTTCCCATTATATCCCAAAGTCATCCAGGGTTAGGGTTACTTCCTGATTCTTCTCTCCTTTCCATCCCCCATTTTGAGAGAAAGCGTTTCCCCCTAAATTCGTTGTTAGTCTTGTTTTTAAAATAGGACATCTACCTAGTTTTATCTTTTAATTTTATATAGTTGACCACGTGTTTACAGATGCCCTATTTTCTTCTTTCTGCTCTAGCTTGCACTCGGTGGTTGAACCTTGTGGTGCTCCCATGAAGAGTCCACACAGAAGACTTGAGGAAAACCACACACATATGCATTTGCTGTGATTAGAACCTCTGTAGTCACCTTGGCTTAGTACAGATTGTACTTATTCATTTTATAATTCTGCACTTACCAAGGAGTTCAGTCGAGGTCCTGAGTCTCTTCAGTTTTAATTAGTCTTGTCAAGCTGTGTGTAACCCAAATATCTCCACTGCATTCTTCAGTGACCTGTCCTACTTATATTAGCTCAAGGGGCTATAGACCAGTAGTTTTCAACCATCCTAATACTGCTTGTGACCCTTTAATACAGTTCCTCATTTGTGATGACCCCAACCATAAAACTATTTCCATTGCTACTACAAAACTGTAATTTTGCTACTATTGTGAATTATAATGTAAATATCTGTGTTTTCTGATGGTCTTAGGTGACCCCTGTGAAATTTGGGGGTCAGATGATACATAGGCTGAGAACCACTACTGTAGACTATGGGCATTCTGTGTGAGTTTCCCCCAAGCCTACCTGAGGAAGAGTACAAGTCTTCACCCCTTGAAGCATAGCATTGCCTTATGTAGTAAATGATCTCACCTGGAAAACTGATGTACCATCCTCATGAAATGAAATTTAGATTTATATATTTTGAGAGGAAGCATGGGTTGTGGTTGTATTTGCATGTTTTAAGTCGGTGATTAATTTTCAAAGTGATTCAAGCTTCCTAAACCTACATGTATTTAATTATCAAAGAGGATGCACCTCAGGATCACTGGGAAGTTGAAACGAATGTACTGTACAGCATATAGGAATCAGTCAGTACCTAGCAGGTTTCATTGTTTTTAATGTAGTCATTATTATCTTTCTGCAGAACAATGAGATAGAAGACAGGCATTGAAAGAACCTTGCATGGGCATTTATCAATCACTAACACTACTACCTGCTCTGTCAGCATTCAAAAACTGATATCAAGGCTGTTGACATGACTCAGCCATTATGAGCACTTCCTGATTTTGTAAAGGACCTAGGTCTGATTCCTAGCGCCTACATGGTAGCCCACAACTGCCTATTAAATTCCAGGTCCAGGGGATCTGACACTCTCTTCTGACCTCCCCTGACTTCTCCAAATACGTGGTATATAGACATATACTCAGAGTCACACACATGCACATAAAATAACAATAAGTACAAAATAAGTATAAAATTAAAAATAAAATGTTAATAATAATAAAGACCAAGGCACATCTCTGGTACTAAACAATAAGAGGGAGGCATTAATTTGCTAGTATTCTCAGAGAAGTCTTTCCAAGGGGAGTGAGTACAAAATTGATCTTGGTGAGTTCCTTTCCTAATCCCCATTTATATTTTGTTTTGTTTTTAATTTAGTAAGTATACAAAAATAACAAGGTTCTATTTTATTGGTCAAATTTGTTCTTTGGCAGTTTAATTCAGGTACATAAAGCATTCTCTTTATTCCCTCCCCCAACAGTCTCTCATCTGCCTTCTGCCCCGGTATCTTCCCCTCCTCCCTCTAAGTCCCTTTCCCTCATTCGCGACTTTTGTTTTCTTCTGTGACCTGTTGACTTTAACCAGAATTCTAGATGACCACCATGGGATTGGAAATATCTACTAGAGCCTATTGAGTCCACTGTTTGGTATACAACTGGAAATAATGGCTGCCCCTTCCCCACAAACCATCACTACTCACTAGTCCAGCAGGGAGGAGTCGGGCTCCACGAACCTGTCCTATCCGTGATTGACTGTACACAGGCCCGGTCTTGCACAGGCCCAGTGTAGGTTGCAAAAGTCATGTTTGCAATGCCTGTGCCACGCCTTGAAGATAGCATTTCACAGCCCTTCTCCTCATCTCGCAGCTCTTACATTTTTCAGCTCGCTCTTCTCCAGTGTTCCCCGAACCTTATCGGGTGGTGTAAATATCCCTCTTAGAGCTAAGCGCTCATTGGTCACTTTTTCTCGGCACCTTGATTATCTACAAACCCACGCATCCGCTGCTAGTCACCGTGCAAGATGAATGCTTGGGGCAGCAGAAGTATGACTGAGATCTTTATGATATCAATGCGTGCTTACATTTATAATTGTACCTTGAACATGTTCAGAAACACTCCAGGGTCTGCCAGTATGCCTCTCCTTACACCCACTGGTCCCCTCTTCTCTTCTCCCCTTTCTGCTTTCATGTCATGTATATTTTACCCATATGTGAGGGAAAACACACAATATTGTCTTTTACCCTCTCCTGGTACTCCATCGTGACCAAGTCATCCTGCCATATTCTTCTTCTTCTACTTTCATATCATATGTATGTGATATATAATACATAGTATATGTAATATTTGTTAACCTAGATTCCAGATATGAACAAAACCATGCATTATTCGTCTTTCTGAGCCTGGTTTATTTAACATGATATGATAATCTCCAGCTCCATCCATTTTCCTGCAAATGATGTAATTTACTCATCTTTATGGGCAAATAAAACACTATTATGTACATATGCCACCTTTTCTTCATCCATTTGCCATCTGATAGGCATCTAGACTGTTTCTTTGTCAGTGTGCTATAATAAACTTGGGTGTGCGACCCTCTCTGCAGTGTGTTGGCTTAGAGTCTTTGGGTGTGTTCCTAAGTGTGGGAATATCTGGGCCATTATGAAAGTTCCATTTTAGGTTTTTGAGGAAGCACCATGCAAATTTTCATCATGTCTGAGATAGTTCACATTCCTAGCAGCTGAGCATAAAGGTTCCCATTTCCCTGTATCCTCATCGGGGTATGCTATCATTTCTTTATGATGGACATTTTAACTGGACCAAAACGGAATGTAGTTTTCATTCGCACTTCTCTGATGGCTAAGGAGGGTCGCACCTTGTATTTCTTCATTTGAGATTCACCTTTTCAGTGCATTTACCCATGTATTGGTAGGATGGATGATTTGGGAGTAATTTTTGGAACTCTTTATAGGTTTGAGATATTTATCCCTTGCTAGATGTGGAGGTGACAGCCTTTCCCAGTTCTGCAGGCTGTCTCCTCACTCTGCTCACTGTTACTTTGCTATGGAACATTTTCAATCCATCAACCCCATTTGCAGTTCTTGCCGTCATGTCCCGAGCTAGTAGAGTCCTCTTAAGAGGGTCCTTGCCCACAAAGAAGAAATTCTCACATCTTCAAGTATTTCTCCTGTGGTCTCCTCCAGCAGTATCAGAGTTTCGGGTCTTTTGATAAGGAGTTTGATATACTTTTAATTGATTTTTCAAACAGGGTGTGAGATGCAGGTTTATTTTTATTCTTGTACATCTGGACCAGCTTTCTCAGCAACATGTGTTAAACAGACAAATTTCTCTGGTGTTTGAGTTGACACCTTTATTGAAAATCAGGTTGCTGCAGCTCTGTGGGTTTATTCCTTGGACATTTGTTCCATTCCGTTTATCTACATGTCTTTCTTTGTGAAATACCATACCACTGCTGTTACTATGGCTCTGTAATATAGTTTGAGATCAGGTATTACAATACTTCTAGCATTGCTCTTTCCTTTGGCTGTTTAAGACCTTTTGTTTTTCATTTTGAATTTTAGGATTTTTTTTTCCTCTGTAAAAAAATGATTGGAATTTTGATGGAGAAGTCAATAGAATTTTTTGATTGCCTTTAGAAATTTAGACAGTTTCCCAGTATCAATTCTACTGATCCATAAGTGTCAGAAGTCGTTTAGCCTTCTGGTGTCTCTTCAACTTCATTATTCGGTGTTTATGATCTCTTTTGATCTTTAAAGCCCAAGTGTCGGTCCATCTCCTCCAGGAAGACCTTTTCCACTCCCTTTTTGCTGCCCAACGTATTGTTAACCATTCTCGCCTCTATTCAGTTCTATAGGGTATGTAGTAAAGGGATACATTTAAATATAGAATTTTCCTAAAGGGGGACACATTTTAATTTTCAGGTAGCTTTCTTATGCACTAGCACATAGCCTGGTGTCTGAGACAGTGTATAACAGCCTTGCTGCCAACTCTCTGGTGTGCTACCCATGTGTAGGTACTATTCTGAATTCTGCCTTCCATGGCTCCATTTAGCTTCCTACAGGCTCCATGAGATGCTGGACAGCAACCGAGAGACCCACCAAGATTACTCAATAGCCAGGATTTTTAGTCCCAAAAATGTGGACCCTAAACTTTCCATCTTCACTCCTGTACTAGTTCCCCTCCATATGTGTTTACTAACCCTGACACAGTAACATTTCTAAGGGCTGGGCACCTCACCTGCAGTTTTTTAGTTAATGTTCCCAGCATGCTCTAATGCATTTTTTGCTTGGTTTTATAAATATGTAAACCAAGGCCTACAACTTTTTTTTTTAACCTTGACCCAACACACATGGCTAGTATGTGGCCACATTTAAATCAAGCCTGTTAGTTACCCTCCAAGGGTGATGCCATATAGACTAACTACCCATCAATACTTAAGAAAGGGTGACATAGTAATTACCAGAAGATATAAGCATGTTTTTGAGTGGGAGATGAATGAGCACGTATTGTTTTAGCAGTATATGACTTCCGAAGTTGTACTCTGGAAATATGACTAGATGCTGAGGATGAGACTGGCGTGTCTTTTAGTGTTACAGGTTGTCTTTGCAAAGCTGTCAGGAGAACGCTAGGACTGTGGGGTCACATGAGATGGTGGACACTATGAAATACAGTCCTCTGTCTCTCTACTATATGAAACAGAGTAGCAGCGAGAAGCATGCACACTGACCTGCCTGGGGCTGTAGCCAGAGGTCTGAAGTCAGGCTCACATAGGTGTGGTTTGTTTTGTCCACCAGGGTCTTTGAACTTGTTTCTATAGGCAATGAGGAGCTCTCAGAGATACCGTGATATCATCTAAATAATATTTGCTCTTCGAAGTAAGTGTGTGACTGCCTTCCATTTGGGTTTATAATAGCTTGACGGTATCAGTGGGTAAGCAATGCCACCAATAGGCATGAGCAAACAGTTCCTGAAATATAACTCAGAAAAGACTCTGTGGTGTGGCCTGATACACAACCTTGGCCTACAGCAGTCGTCTGGGCAGGCTATACACTTGGCCATTGTCTTCTTTTCAGAAAGTTGTTCCTAACTGACAAGCGTGGTAATCTTGCATCTCTCTCTATTCGAAATCATAAAACTAATTGAACAATTCATTGAACCTAATAGCTTTAGAAAAATCAATAATTGCCTCCCTCCCGTTATTGATATAGTGGGGATGCACGGAAGAAATTACCCAGTACAAAAGTAAGCCCATTAAAATAAATAATTCAACAAGCTGTTTGGCAGACTATTCAATTTTTGAACTTGAACAAATGTGAAGAGCTTCTTAAGTATAAATAATGAAGGAAATGTGCTTAGTGCTGTTAAGTTGTGAGCGAAAGGGGCACGCTGTAAAGATACTGGGTTCTGACACTTACCTTTGGCAATAGGACTACAGTAAGAACACGAGGTCACCTCACAGTTTATTTGGTGAGTGTGTGTGTGTATGCATGTGAGCATGTGTATGTGCACATGTGTGTATAAGTATTGTGCATGTGTGCATGCACATGTGTGTGTATGTGTGTGTGCATGTACGTGTGAAAACAATAACTCCCATTGTGTTTTATTAGCCTTTGAGGTCAGAACATAACAATAAGAATCCTCTATTCAAATAGATTTCATAGTGTACAAGGTACTTTCTCATCTACCTATATCTACCGTGAAGCCAGCGAGGAAATTTGAAGATGGGAACATGAGGGGCAGTAGCATGCACTGACCTGTCCTTGTCACATTGCTGGTAAACACAGGGAATAAAACCCAGGTCCTTGTCCACTGGTCAGCTTACTATTATCGTTAGTTGTGACTTTTTATTTCCTCTTGCATCCAAAGGAAGCTGCAGCACAAGATATTAGGACCGCAGTATTGTGAAGTATAAATCATGAAGAAGTACACTCAGAATATGGTGCCTCTGTCATCTCTGTGTTCTGGTGCCCAAGAGGTACACAGCTAAAGGAACTCTTAGTTGGTTAAACCCATGTAGAGCAAACAGTATGAAACAAGAATTTGAAGACCGGTCTTCTAACCCATCACAGACCTCCATTCTTTTTCTCTTCAGGTAGTCATTAGTGTGTCTGTTTCCAAACCCAGGAAGTAAGGTGGTTAGGGAAAATATAATCAATCTGTCACCAAGACATGTGACATCCCAAAGTCAGTTTCTCAGAGCAACCTGCTCATGCACTCCAATGCCAAGTCATCAGAAATCAAGATGGACAGGTTGGCAGGGGCGCTTGCTATTGATAGAAACTTAGGACATTGTTTCTGACATCACAGAAGAAAGAAAGAATGACAGCAGGACAGTTATTTGGAGACAAAAAATACAACCACACTCCTCCCTGTTACTTTTCCCCCATCATCTCCCCTTCTCACAGTGCAGATATCACAATAATGTCAGAGAGGCAAGGGGAGGTGCGTGAACAGGAGCTGTAACTAAAGATGCTCCAGAAAGCCTTTTGCTCTCTCATCTTTAAAGTTCACCCTTGTATGTCAAGTAAGAGTATATGGGTGAATACTTAACACAGGCCTTGATGTGCACCAGATACTGCTTTAAGTGCCTTATGCATATTGTCTCAACCTTCTCCACAGTTATATGCTTATACTATGACCGGCCAACAGATGAGGAATCTGTGGCATAGAAAAGCTAAGCCTCCAAGGCACCACAGTAGTAGAACAAGGCTTCCAACTCAGCCAAGTGGCTCTAAACCCCACGTTCTAAATGGCAAGTTTGTATTCTGGTGGGGAATTATGTTTCTCCTCTACAGATCTGTCTGTGTGGATTCTTTGCCAGCAGTCTTGTAGCCTCCAGCAGTCCTCTTTTGACTTCTTGCCAGAATTTGACCAGTTGAAAGCACAACCAAGATATCAGATGGAAGAAAGCTAGCCCAGGGCAGGGTAGGATCTTCTGGCTTGCTCTCTGCCAGGGCCTTGGGTTCCCTACCTAAAGCCACAGTTCTTAAGAAAAGCCTTGCTTTTTCACTACAGACACCTCAATCTTCTGGTTCTGGAATCTGCTCCCTCCCTGTGCTCGCCCTCCAAGGACTAAAGTTAGGAAAACCTGCCGCTAGAGTTAGCTCTGAAGTGCTTCAAGTCCTACTCTACCGCCCTTAACCCTGACCCCACCTATGTGAGCTGTCTCTACCTTAAATTACCGCCAGCTTCAATTGGGCTTCCTGCTTCATGCTGCTGTCTGGACTGACAAACACATTGGTAGCACTGCAGTTTATACAAGGTAAGCACTTAATTCGAGTGTATTGGAGAGAAAGGAGATGAAAGAAATGAAACAGGAGAGTAAGGAGAGACAGGGAGAAGAAAGTTGGCATCTCTTGCTTAAAACATTGAGTCACCTCATCTCATCTCTCCTGGGTCAGATACATTCCTACAATAAGATGGAAGATAGAGCACTACCAAGTTATTGCTTTTTCTTTTATTTGTTTTTCTTTTTACTGATGGGGCTCCCAAGGGTAGAGATCAACCTAGGGCTTTTCATGTGCTAAACAAGTCTCTACCCCTGTCTGACGATAGCATCCCCAGCCCTTAGCTCATCATGACAAGGTTCTTACTATGTAGCCTAGGCTAGCTCAAACTCAGTCACTTTGCCTCCACCTCCCAAATGCTGGAATTGCAGCCACTAACCACTGTACCTAGCTTGTCATTTTATTTTAATGTACATGATGTTGTTCCCATTTTACAGTTCATAAAACTGATCATGGAGGCTAGGAAACCATTTGTCTGGGTTCAGTTGTAGTTTGATGAAGTACTTGCTCCTAGACGCTCTCGAGACATTCTGTTTTTTCATCCCGTCCATTTCCCTCTGATAAGATGAAGTCTCTGACCACCAGGTGCCCCCTGGTTGACCCTATAATCCAGATACTGAGGAAGTAAAAACAACCTTGGAGAGATGTCATTCTTTTCTCCGTGGCTCCCGTCCCAATGGGAGCTTAATTTAATTTCCTTGGCATCATCACTGAGTTCTGCCTCTTCATATGTCCCCACTTGTTCTCTGGCTCCCTCAAACCAATCTTCATTTTATCCTTGGAGAAGAAAAGAAAAATGACACCAGTGTTGAGAAATGTCTTGGTGTGTGTGTGTATGTGTTACTCCTTTCCTCTCCATCTTCCTGGGTCTCTCAGGATCCATTTTTATAAGCTAGTATAAAGCAATCGATGTGTGGCGATGGCTAATGGGTGTTTCTGATGGCCTTCTTTGAAAAATGTGGGTCTTTTAAAAAAAAACTTAGATATTGATATTTGTACAGATGGGTGGCATTTGAATGTATCACCATGAAATCCCTGGAGGACTTGGAAGGTCCCTCTGAGAAATGTTTATTTGAGAATCAAAAAGGCCATCACTTCTCTACGTGCTGCTGATTTCATTCTCCTAGAAATGCATTAATCCTGGGCACAGACAGTGCCTTTAAGGTAGACTGGAAATACCAGTTAAGAAACCACATTTTTTTTTCTGACAGGAGGAAAAATTATGACTGTGTCTCTGAATATTTAACTTTCTAAACAACTGACCAGAAAATGAACCTTACCTGTAGGTGTGGGTGTGAATCAAGGTTCCAGAGACGCGGTGGCATGGATCTTTTTGTAGACTGAACGATTCAGGAGTTTTCTAGCTAAAAGTGAGACAGAAGAACAGAAAATAAATGAGGAAGAACACGGGCTCCAAAGGCCTATGCTTGGTCCTTCATCTTACTTCTTCCCCTAAACAATGAGCTGCTTACCCAGAGGCATTTTATCTCGGTTTCTCATCCTAGCTGCTAGAATATTAATTAGCATATAGTCAGTGCTTGTTGGATAATTACCAGCTGGCTCACTGTCTGAAAGAATGCCTTCTAAAATCATTTGTCCCTTTGCATTTGACCTTCCAAAATTCCAGTAAAATGATAAAATCACAATTTCTTCTCCATCCCACTTCACAGATGAATAAACTAAGGCCAACATAGGTGCTTCATCTTGTCCAAATTCAGTAAGTAAGTGGCAGAGTTGGGCCTAAAGCCTTGAGTATTTTAATCATAAGGACTGTGACTTTGTCACTGCTTTCTTTCTATTCGTCCTTCAGGTTAGTGTTCATATGCTCTCCTAACATGTACTTCAGAATAAAAGTGCCCTTTGGGAAGCAAAAGACTGATAACAAAAGTCTTCGTAAGCCAAAATCCATGACATCTCCAAGTGAAATAGGAACCAGTGAGTTCCCTGATACAGAGATCAATGCAGGAGAAGAAAAGTGAATGACAGATATGAAATTAATGGCATTTAAATTTATGCAGTTACAATAGGAAACACTTCTTCTGGAATGCCTTCCTGAGGCTTTGATATGTAGCAGTAATTAAAAGAGCTCCTCTAAATCATTTATTATAATTATGTTTTAAATGATCCAGTCTGGAATGTAGCTGGCTTTGTGTTGTTTACTGGTAGCCGGTGACATTTGGAATTGACTAGGCATTTGCAATAATTTGACTACTTTTCATACACAGAGAACGGAATACCTCTTGGGGTTGAGTTGGGAAAGTGTACCCCAATGTCTAGAGACCACATAATTATCTTTTTCTTGGGATCTGATGACACTCCTAAGGCAAAAAATAAAAAAAAAAAAAAAAAGACCATCAAGAGTTACAAAGGACTGGGATTTAGCCCCAGGCACATTCTGAACCTTCCAAAAGTGGAAACCTTAGTGGAAAAGTAGAGCCTGGCAGGCCTGCTTTGGTTATGAGATTTCACCCTCTGCAGGCCCAGGCTGACTGTGAGTGGCATTTGCAGAGGTGACTCAAGCCTGATGCTCACAGAGTTCCACGGGACTTGACATTCAACCAACAGCCTAGCCTTCCCCACTCTTGTTATCTTTTATCTTTGATTTTTCTTTAGGGGTGACTGGGAATGAAGTAAGACCACAGAGGTCATGGTGAGTTTGGAGAAGGCAGGATGGCTTTGGGGAAGGGTTTGATGTGTTTTCCAGCACTCCAGAGCTGTGTGGTATGCAGCATTTGACTAGCAGGGTAATAGTGTGATACTTGTTGAGGTCTGTAAGTTACGGAAAAATAGACTTTTTTAAAAAGGAGTTTAAGCAGAAATCCTCCACCTTAGTCAACAATGCTGCCCCCAGAGAATATGGGTTAACAAATGAAAGTCTAAGTGCCAAGCATGGGTTACCACCCCATAACGTATCAAGGAGACCTCAAAGCTATTTAAAACAACGCAGGCTATTGCCATTGCTGTTGGCTGCCCATCAGATCTAGACTGTGAGACCCTATTCATGGTAACACCACATTCTTTGGTTATAGGTCACAGAGAAGTCAATCTGACCAGGAAATGATCTCCCTAGTAGCTAGATTTTATAGTGCAGGGAAGTTCTTTCTCTGCAGGCTGCTGGGAAGGAAAGATATCAGTTGTCTTTTTCAGTGATGGATTCTGCATCCTACCATACAAACCTGTCAAGTGATGGCTGTTTCCTGGGGCAGTAGTGGCAACAACTTTTTATAGGAATAGCCAACTACGCTCTGATTGAATTGGAGACCTATTCCACGGAGTGGGTGGGGGGGGGTTATACTTAGTACCATAAACATGATAAGAATCTGTAGATAAGAAAGTCATGGGCCCTACAGGAGATCCTGCAAGGTGTTGCAGGTGTTGTTTTTTCCAAATAGTCTTATTGTCAAACTGCTTTACATACATGCATATATATACATATATGTGTGTGTCTATATGCATTTATATAAGTCTATGCATCCAGATATTTTCATGGAAGCTTCCTATCATAGCACATAACGGTTAATACAGAGATTCATTATTGTTCAAAATGATGAAAATAAGTGACTCTTAAATGTCCAATGGTAGATGAGACATCTATATCAACTCCCTCCCAAAGGCTCAGGGAACATCACAGAAGAGGCAGAAAGGATGTAAGAGCCAGAGGATAGAGGTAGGCCTGTGAAATACTGTCCTCTGGACATGGCTTGGTGGCTACACGTGTGAACTCCTAGCAGCTGTAGTTACCTATCCAAGATCAAACCAATTAAAACTTCCAGCATGGAGGACAGAGGTGCTCCTAAGATGCTAGCCATACCTGGGGAACTATTGCTGGGCATCGGAGATTAGCTTTTCTTCTGGGCGTGGCTACTGGTAGGTCCCCATACCCCACTGGATCACCCTTTACCTAGGTACATATGGGATGCACTAACTGGACATAGTAGGTAAAAATACATAAGTAAGTTACTGGAAGGTAAGAAATTGGGAGGGAAACGAGATGCGGAGATCTTGGAGGAAGCTGAAGGTGAGAAGTGAGGGGTTGATATGATCAAGATACATTGTAGACATGTTTGGAATTTTCAAAGCCCTAAAATGAATACATAATTTTAAAATGTGTCTCCTTTGTATATCCTGGATTGCAGTCTCAAGGTATCTAACTCAGCCAAGGCCTCTCTGTCAGCATCAAATGCATGGCTTTAGCAGGTGGTAAACAACACTGAAGGAAATGTTTGAAATAGATTAGAAAATGGGGATCAGGCGAATCCTGACGGTCATTACTCAGGATCGGGTGAGGTAAGAAGTGCTGATGGAGAGCAAGCTATAATTTTTACAAACAGGATGCTTTGGAGAAGTCTTGTGGAGGAAGCATCATTTGCTTCCTCGAGCTCATTCTTTTTTTCCTATTCGCAACCATTTATCCCTCAGCCATGCTCTTTCTTCATATCTCCTTCTCCTTGGCAAGACTAGACCATGCTGGCAGACACACTCGCTTAGCTGTATTGTCCCATCTATAGAATACATGTGTACTTTGAAGAACTGGAGGCAAAAGGGAAACCAGGGCTCCTCGTCCAAACTCATTATAGACCACAAGGCAGCAACCACAGATTTTGAAGACCAAGATCCCAGCTTTCTACAAGGCATGCATGCACAACAGTTGAGAGCAGTCTGGGGATAGAGTCTTAATGAAATCAAAGTGACTTAAGTTCTGCCTTCCTCTCTCGGGGTCCACAGACCCACACTGGCAGGGAGCCTTGGCTCTGCTTTCGGTCTTCTACTCCTTGCTGGACCTGGAGTCCACCATTTCTCAACAACCTCCTGAAAGCCAGCCCAGCCTCTTCCACTGTCCTGAAGGCTGACCCAACCCACTATGGATATCTAAAGCCAGCATGCATCCTCAGTAATCAATCACTCTTCTTGCACAGTGAGTTTATTTTGTGTGTTCCCTCCTGGCTACCAGAAGTTCCATTCTCATTGGCCTGATGCACTGTGAGGGAACTGTGAGGGCATCTTGAAAAGCTGGCATCAGGCTTTGGAGCTACTGACTCTGTTGCCTTCTTGGGCTGAAGCCCATCCCTCTACTAAGATGGATCTTCTTGTTTTGTCTGCTCCCACAGTAGATTACATGGTGGGCATCTGTGGAGTTGCCTTGCAGTAGCGTGTTATTTACTCCTGGGTTCTCATTCTCCACTACACTGGCACAAGCCCTAATGGTAACCAGGGCAAAGGCTTTCATCTGGGTCTCATAAGTGAGGACACAGAAGTCTGAGAACTAACAATACCCACCCCACCCCCAGTAACTGCACTGTAATTGTCACCCAGATCACCAGACTCCAGTCAGCTCATCGGGCTTCCCATTACTGCTTTAGGATGTGTGTACTTCTCTGCCTACCCTACTGTCTTCTGATAGGAATTGACTAGAGCAGTGGTTCTCAACCTGCCTAATGCTGCAACCCTTTAAACATAGCTCCTTATGCTGTTGTGACCCCTGACCTCAAGATTATTTTGGCTAACACTTCATAACTGTAATTTTGCTACTGTTGTGAATCATAATGTAAATATCTGATGTGCAAGATATCTGACATGTGACCCCTGTGGGGGTCACAAACCACAGGTTGAGAACCACTGAACTGTAGGGTTTATTCCCTAATACTTCTTCACTAATGTCCTTACCTTAACATCACACAAGATCTTGAAGACTAGAGACATCAATGTCAATTGACTTCTTGCCCAGTCAGTATTACTATAAAGATACAAAGGTAATGCTTAAATATGTACATATCCCAGCATGAGAAAGTAGGAAAGACAGAATGCAAAAGAAACGATAAGAAATGTGCCTGTAATGCTCTTTCATTAAATATTAATTCTATTTCTTTCATTTTATCATGGTAAGATATATAGGCATTAGCATCATTTCGAGGATTTATATGTACAATGTTCTCTGGCATTTGTGCATTCACCGCGCTGTGCAGCCACCTCACTCTTCACCGAAACGACGAACCTGTTAAGGTAGCTCCCCATCTTTCTCCCCAAGATCTGGCAGCTAACATTCTCCTTCCTGCTCTCAGGAATTTGACAAGCTCGCTTTCATTTTATGATGAAATCACACAGTAGTTGTTGCTTTGTGACTATTCCAGTCATCATCATGCCTTCAAGTTTGATCCTTATTGTAGCCTAAGAGTTTCCTTTGAGGCTGAGCCATAAGCCGATGGATGTTTGTGCTGCATTTTGTTTACGACTTCATCCATCCCTGGATGGCTGGGTGATTTTACCTTGTATCTGTTGTGAGCAATGCTTTCATTAATATGTGTGTGCAAACACTGGCTCCAGGCCCTGATTTCAGCTATTTTCTGTATGTAGTGAAGTTGCTAGTTCATATATTAAGCCTAGATTAAACTTTTTGAGGAGCACCATTGCTGTTTTCTATAGTATCATTTTCTATTCATATCAACAGTGCCCAAAAATTTCAATACCTCCATATTTGTGCCAACACTTAGTATTTTCTATTTTTAACAATAGTCATCATAACAAGTGCAAAATGGCCATTCATTGATTCCGTTATTCGTCTACTCATCCATTCCTCATATTGGATCTATCAGATCATATTGAATCATTACTTTGTGAAAAATCAGAAAAGAAAGGCAATTCTCGTCTACTAGAAGAAGTTCGGAGCTTTATCTATGAGGCAAAGACACTAAAACTTAAAATCCTTCAGACCTACCTGCATCCACTCCTACCCAACCCTACAAGTCAATCCTCTGATCTTGCCTTACAATGATCCCTCTTCATGCCTCCTTCCTTTCCTCACCCCCTTCCATCTGAAGGCATCTAAACTGAGTTTAACTTAGAAAGGAAGAACTCTATTGGAGTCATGTCCCTATGGTCCTCTATGCTAGCCCTCCTTGATAGGAGATTTGCGGTCAGATACTGAAGAGCCCAGAACTTTGGAGTCAGGTGCTGGGATTTTATGCTTGTGGTCTGCTAGTTCATGGCTATGTTACAGACTTCCCACAGGGAAAAAAAAATCACCTAACCCCCTTCACCTCTTATTTTCTCTCTGAGTTGCTTGAAAGGTTAGGCAATTTAATTTAGGCCCTCACCCGCATGACATCTGTCCAACGAGCTCGGCTCAGTGACAAGCACTTTCTGAACCTCAGAGTACACACCGGCCTCAACAAGTGCTTAGCTTGAGGCGGGGTCAGGATTGGATGACTAGTGCCTAAGCCCTAATAGCACAACACAGCAGGTAACACTGGGACTGCGCCATTCTTCAGACATCCCAACCCCTGCTGCCAGCTGGGGTACTTAACCTTGCTCCATTTCTGCTTTAAAAGGCAAGCACAGGGGCCTCTTCCTGGGCTTCCCATGTAATGCGCTTAGAAGATAACAGAGCTTGCTGCTTTCATTGCTTTATTTGCAGAAAGCAAAAACAATGAAGACAAATGACCGAATCAGCTACTGTCCCCCGCCTGACGGTACGTCATTCTCTCTCTTCCTAAAGCCCACTCAAAGAAGGATTTCTAGAGACAAGCTGTTCCTGTGATGGAGATGTGTGGACAGAGGTCTAGTCAACACATTCTCTCCATCATAGCTTTCTGATTTCCCCTTCCTAATAGACCCCTAGCTCCTCACACTTCCCTGGGCAGCTATGGGCCAGCTTCTGGTGTCTGTCCTCCACCTCAGTACAGAAAGGGTGATGTGGGCAACAGAACGCTAGGATGACATCCTATGAACCTTGGAATCTAAGGGACTGGCTTCCCCAAGAACAACAGCTTCTGTTCATGGATGGGAAAAGAACAGACAGCCATCTCTGTTGGATATTGGGTCTACATGGTCATATTCCATCTAAATAGCATTTGCTTCCAGAACCGGTGTCACACGCCACAGAGTTATACCTCTGAAAGGTCACCTGCTCCCTTCATTTTCCCTATTGGATTTGCTGAAACACAATTCTCTTAGCCCAACATCCATCTTTAACAACAACAACAACAAGAAAGAAGTGAAGTCTTATATTAACTACTTCAATATTTCTTTTTTTAAATAATGAAAACTACTCTGAAATGAGTAGATGATTCATTCAAAAACTGCATAAATACAGTCACGTCAAAGAATGTGACATTTTTACTGTACCAGCTCTCCCCCCACAGGAAAGAAATGTCATGAAGATTTAATTTTGTAGACAGGGGAGAGGAAGCATGAAAGTGAGAAGGTATCTAGATTTTTTTCCCATGTAGGAGGTACAGCTACTGGACTTTAGTGCAGCTTCAAAGCAGATCTCCCCACCAAAAAGATATATAGATTCAAGAGCAGCATTTGTGTAGCAAGAACAAACCCTGCACAGCCTCCTCATCTACCACATGTCTCAGAAACTGTACCTGTCAATATTCTCCATCTGCTAAACTATGTTGAACAGCAAGCAAAATTAATGTGTGAGGCTCTAATATAAATGCAAAAAAAAAAATCACACACACACACACACTTATGTTCTAATGCATTCTCCCTGAACCAACTTCAAGTCCAGATCCCATCTTGCAGGTTAGGGTTCTTCGAAGTGTCCAGGCAACCATGAATATCAACTATTTTGTGAGAGAGGAAGCTCTTATTGAGTCCTTTCTAGAAGTACTTACACAAGTGTTGGAGAGATGGCTCAGTTTAAGAGCCCTTACTGCACAATTGTAAGGGCAAGACTTCAAATCCCAGCACCTGCACATGTGTGCACAATCTCTCTCTCTCTCTCTCTCTCTCTCTCTCTCTCTCTCTCTCTCTCTCTCTCTCTCCCTCCCTCCCTCCCTCCCTGTCTCTCTCTTTCTCTCTTTCTCACACACACACACACACACACACACACACAAATATGCATTTTTAAAGAAATATTCCTACCAGAGATGGAGAAGATTTCAAAGACCATAGAACATGAACCTCACCGTCTTCCTATTACATCTTCCTGGTAGTTTTACCCTCAATCACCACACCCAACTTAAGGATGAGACTTGACTGGTCCTTAGTTACATGCATCCCTGGACTTGACTGGGCCTAGAAACTGTTCGGGGCTGACAAGAGTTAAATAGAATAAGTAAACACAATTATTTTTTTTCTAACCACACTCCATTAGAAGAGAGAAACACAGAGGAAGGAGGGTGAAGAGGAAGGGGAGAGGATGAGAGGAGTCAGAAAGTGGAAGCCAAGAAGAGAGGATCTCTGGAGACAGATTTATCTCTCTATGAATTATGAAGGTGGCCTGAGGATCCAGTAGCCATTGAGGGAACGCACCAATAGTGCAGACAGAATCCATCCATCTCCATCCTCAAGGCTTCCCCACCTGGCACATCTGTAATCTGGGATTACAGATGCGCTAGATAATAGCCAGGTAACACGATGTGAAGGGACAGGTGATGCACAGGCTGGCTTAACCAATGCTTGCCATCACTCAGCAGCCCACGCCCCCACTGCTATTCCCGTGGGTGTCCGCCAAGTTGTGTAAACAGCTGCGGAGGTTTAAGGCATCAATTATGGTTAGAAATTTTCTCTGTGGAGCACTTAGACCTGATGTTTCCAGAAAATAGCAGCGTCCATGTACTAGCTTGAATTTTTACCCGTCATTTAATTGGAGACTCGGGTATGGACATTTAGGAACAACGAGTGCCTGGGTACCTCCCCTGCAGGGTTATGAAGCTGGACTTCGAGTCATCCTCTCTAACTGGAGCTAGTCTCATGATCCTTAGCTTGCGGATTTCCCTGGCCCCATACTGTTGCTTGCCATCCTTCAAGTGTGCGGCTGCCCTAACAGTGTTCCAGAAATTCATACTCAGTTGGTCCTATCATTCTTAAAGCCTGTGAAGCAGCCCTTCAAATAAAACCCAATGCCTACTCTTCCATTGTGGATCCACCTTTAGAGGCCCAACTTGCTTTCATCCCTTGGGTATCAGAGTGATTCTTCTCGAGCAGAAATCCAATGCCATCAGAGAGGAAGTTTTGAGCAGTGACATAGAGGCTGGACTTAGAAGAACCTAGGTTCAAATCCTACCTCTGCCACTTCTGAGTTGTTCAGAGCCTTTAGCAATATGCCTAACCTCTCTGTGGCTTGTGTTTTCTCACTAGTCAAATACTGGTGATACTAAAGGCAGGTACGGGTGCCCGGTCGTGAGACTGAAGGAAGTCAATGCACGGTCTTAGCATGCTAGACATTTAGAACAGCACGTGGCTTATGGCGAATACTCAAACATTCTTAACTGCAGTAATAGTGACTTTCTTAAGGGGCAAGTCTATCTGCTTTGTTCAGAACCTTCGCTGTGTGCAGAGACAGCGCCTGTCTCTGCAGCTCCATTTCTGCACCCATTAAGCAGAATGAGTTTAAGGACCTGCGCCCCTGCCTCACATGGATCCCACTCAAGAGACTCCCTTTGTCTCTTCATTTTATCCCTTTTTTTGTGCCTCCCGTCCTCTCTTCCTTGCTACCCCCACCACCTCTGCCATGTTGTTCCAAGGTGAGCATTGCTTGGAGTGTATGAAAATAGAAGGGAAAACAGGATAGGTATCAAAATGGCTCTCCATTTTAAACCAAGATTGTAGCCCAGCAGTAGCCCTGTCCCGCCCCCAGCTCATCCTCCTCTCAACAGCAAACTCCCCCCTTCCCCGGGTCTGATCTACAGCTGTAAATGTTTTCGGGGACTTCCTTGCCCTAGCTCGTCTTCAGCTTTCACTTCAACAGAAAAACAGGCAGAAGGGGAGGCAAAATCAGACTTGGAAAGTCAATGTTTTTTTTTTTTTCCCCTGACCAAGAAATGCTATTGGCTGAAGTAGACTGAAGCCCACAGCCCTGCCTGCTTCGCTCACCTGTCATTCTAATGAACTCTTAGAGGTCCGCAATCAGAAAAGCCAATCAGCTGTCTTTCTAGCTGAACTCGGGGCCAGCAGAGGCAGAAAGGCCAATGGGCCTGCCCCCTGGGCACCATAGCCATAGCCAGTTAATTGGGGGCAGCGCATATCTGCAAGCAGGAACAGAGATGAAGATGAGGACTCCAGGGAGGAGGGCTCCGGGGACGACAACTACTTTTGTGAAAAGAGTCTCTCCACTCCTGTCCTTCTGCCAGTCCACGTGTATGAGAGAAAGGCTTTGTACTGACTGGGCCAGGAGGAGAGGCCTCTGCTGGCAGGAAAATTATGTCTCTGGATTTAAATCAGCCAGAGGCTGCTAAGCACTGGTAAATGTCATTCAGCTGAGAAACAGCCATGCAGCTATCAACATACTCATGCGTGTCAGGGAGCTGCAGATGAACACACATTCCCAAAAGTACTTGCATGTCCGGTAGTTCTTCTTGCTAAAAAATCAGAAAATGTTCTAAGCAATCATTCTCAACCTGCGTGTTACAACCTTTTGGGAGCCAAACAACCCTTTCATAAGGGATCACATATCAGAGATTTTACATATTAGATACTTACATTATGATTCACAACAGTAAGAAAGCTACAGTTATGAAGTATTAGCAAAAATAATTTGAGGCTTCGGGGATCACTACAATATGAGGAACTGTATTAAAAGATCATAGCATTAGGAAGGTTGAGGACCACTGCTCTAAGACAATGGCACAGATTTTAGGGAAGTTGGCTGTGGTTATATGGCACAATGGTGAGACAGGAGTGCCCCAGCTAACCAATGATAGTGAATTCACTGGAGTAAATTTGTAGAGCATGGAAGCTAGCCTAAGATTGTGATTTCTATGATTAATGCTAAGATTTCATCCAGATTGCCACGGAGAACCATTGATGGTTTTTGACGATGACAAACACATGAGCACAGATGTACTTAAAATCCTTCCGACATCATTGCCTGCAGTCCTTTGGTACAGGAAATCAGTAGCGTTCCTCTCAACATGAAGAGGACTGAGGATTGAGTTGGTACATGACTGAGTAGGAGAGTCCCAAAGGTTTCTGCCCAGAGTAGTCCTGAGCCCAATATTTGGCTTTGTGCATACCACCTGGCAGATAGAGTCAACTTGCTTCCTGTATTCCAACACCTTCTAGAGGATTCTCTCTTGCCCAGTAGTCACAGGAGCTCTCAAGCTTCTGACTACAAAGGTTGGTAACAAATGGGACCATGGTTTTCTACAAAGATGCTACACACTGCATCCCATTGGAATGATGGTGTATTCTCTGGGAGCCCTCTTAGCTTGTGTCAGGAAGGGAGATTGGCTCTGTATTCTCACTCATTCCCGGTGAACAGGTTCTCAGTACTGAAAACACCACATGGAGAAATTTGAAAGGTCAAGCTCAACCATGAGGATATCTGTTTGCTGGTTATCTAAGTCTTTAAGGACATCAAGAGGGTAGTGGATACGTGTATGCCAAATATTTGCTAGTCCCAGGTCACTGGAATAAACTTGGGAGCCCCTGTCTCTTTGGAGTTATTTTTCATCCATAGAAAGAATATGCAGTGTGTGACCAACTTGCTTCAGCAGACATCAGGATGTTTGGCTTAAGTACCTTTCTGTGTATGAAGCTACGTGCTGCATGCTAAGTGTTAATAGTACTGCAATGCTTGGGTTTTTTTTTTTATATTTTTAAAATCTCTTTGGTCTACCCTTTCTTCTGAAGCCCTATTCAGGGCTGGATGCAGTGTGCTTCTCTGTCCATTAGAAGGTGTTATGTCCAAAGCTACGCTCTGTTTGCTAGCTCCAGGCAGTGCACCTGCGGTGGTTGTGTTTTCCTGTGCTAAGGCTCTGGTCTATTACTGGACTATTTTCTTGCCTTCCTGAATTTCCCTTCTGCTTGAAACACCATTAGGCACAACTAGCCGTCTATGACTTGGTGGTCGTCCTTAGGAAGCTGAGTGGAAAGGGGGGTGACTCCAGGTCAGAAGTACAGCGTCGTGGGGTTTTGAGCAGGTGAAAAGCTGACTAGAAAATTGTACCATCAATATGAGCAGACAAGCTAATGAAGGCCTGCGGTCTGAAGGTGCCTATCCATCTTACTCCTCTGCCTTTACAGGAGACAGTGTATGCTAATCAAGATGCTCCATCCTAGGTGGGGGCAAGTTGTGGATGAGGCTCTATTTAAATGTGGAGGAAGTTTTCTCAACTTTGATCAAATGATGACCCTTCAGCCTTTGAAGTCTCTATGGACAAAGCATAGGTACAAACAGAATTGAAATGGAATCGGTAAGATTGTAAGAGAGAGAGAGAGAGAGAGAGAGAGAGAGAGAGAAGGCTTGAATATGGTTAAAGTATGTTATATGCATATGTGGAACTATCACAATGAAACCCCTTATGTGTTATAATGAATATATGCCATTCAAAATTAATAGTATATGCTGGGCAAGGTGGTATACATCCTTAATTCTGGCACTCAAGAGGCAGAGGCAGGTGGATCTTCTTCTGTGGTTCAAAGCCAACCTGGTCTATAGGCCTGCCAATAGTATACAGTAAGACAGTAAGTCTGCATCTCAAAATAATAACAATGATAATAATAATAATACAGGCAATGAGACTGATAAAAAGGAGAAAGTTATGAGGAAAGAAAACATTTCATGTATGTCCGCATGAGATAGGGACCAACATCCGCTGTTCCCTGTATTCCTCAGTACAGCCATGTTTAGCAATATCAGCATCAATAATTACAGATAAAGAAGTAGGCCTGTGGTAGCAGTGTCAAGAAAATCTATGGGTCCATCGGCTTCCAAGCCTTACAAGCTGCCTTTTGAACCACACTGGTTTCATGATGAGATAGAGACAAAGTCCAAGACACCTCCTATTCCTGCGATGGGCAGGCTTGTGGATGCTGAGGCTGATGCTGGAGAAGGTACTGGTGAGAAATGATAGCAGTGCCTGCATCTTAGCAAGGAAACATAGGTTCTAGAAATTTTGCCGATAAAGACTCATCCTTGTGCTACTGAGAACCTTCAGAGGCGGATGCCTGTGCCTGCTTGTCTAGGCTGGGGCGGTAAAGTCAGCAAGACCTAACTCAGTGCCCCCCTGACTACTCTCCACGTCTGGGATCTTTTCTCTCCCCAACTCTCAGGGCATGAGAGATGCTCATCTACACATATGTGTGATGGGACACACATGTGGATTGCTTTGCAAACCGGATTGATCTGTGGATGATGGGGAGGACGGTAGGTGCAGAGCCAGTGTGCCCAATCAGCATCATTCCGCAAGCACTTTTGTTGTGAGTTGAGTCTGTCTGCTGAGATGTGCCCTTCTTTTTCATTCTGAGAACCCTCAGGACTGGGACCTTAGCTTGAAGAATCATCAAGGTTTTTTGAACCAAAAGGAAACCCCAGAGAGGCTTTTTGGTCCAAACTCTGCATTTGACAGTGGACAACAACTAAACTCAGTTGTCCTAGGTCATGCGGAATGCAGCACCCTGGTGACTTAACATCTGCCCTGCATTTAGGCACATGGAAAACTGCCTTTCAGTCACAATTGATTTACCTCCCTCTGCTGCCTTAGCCTGCTAGAATTTTGGAGCAGCCCAAACGATTTTCCCTTCATTAACCTGTCAGGAGTTTAAGAAGCCACATGAGAATGTGGGGGAAGGCATTGTTGTGGCTTTGGCTCTTGCTTATGGTTGTCCCCCCCACCCCCACCCGCTTCCATTCCTCCTCTCTTTCTCTCAGTTTTTAATAAAACTTTATGTTGTTGTGGGTGGGTAGTTTGCTTGTATCCTGGCAAGTGTTTTGTCAATTTGACACAAGCTAGAGTCATTTGGGAAGAGGAACATTTTTTTTTAACAATTTTTGAAATATTTATTTATTTATTTATTTTACATCTCAATCACAGTTTCTCCTCCCAGATCCTACCACCACCACCACCTCTGTTCCTACACCCCCGATCCACTCCTCCTGCATTTCTGTTTAGAAAAGAGCAGGTCTCCCATGGATGTTAACAAAACATGGCATTATCAAGTTGCAGTAAGACGAAGCACCTCCCCATATATTACTGGGCAAGGCTACACAGTATGAGGAGTAGGGTCCCCAAAGCCAGAAAAACAGTCAGAGACAGCCACTGTTCCCAGTCATAGGGGTTCCACAAGAGGACCAAGCTACACAACTGTAACATATATGCAGAGTGCCTAGGTCAGTCCCATGCAGCCCCCCTGGTTGATGGTTCATACTCTGTGAGTTCCTGTGAGCCAGATTAGTTGATTCGGTGAGTTTTCTTGTAACGCCCTTGATTCTTCTGGCTCCTACAATCCTTACTCCATCTCTTCTGAAAGATTCCCCCAAGCTCTGCCTAATCTTTGACAGTGAGTCTGCATCTGTTTCCATCAGTTGTTGGATGAAGCCTCTCTGGGCTAAGCATCAATCCCAGCACAGCCCATGGGCAGGAGAAACTGTAGGTCGAAGGCTATATGGCCGGGCTGGTTTCCCACTCTCTCCAGTGGTGATGGCTAGCTCAGGCCACATAGCCACTAGAAGTCTTAGCTTGGGTCATCAATGCAGATTTCTGGGAGATTCCCGTGCGCCAGGTTTTTGCCTGACCACAGGTGTCCTCACCCCTCTGCAATAGTCTCTTTCAGTACTCTCCCTCTACCCCTAACCTGTTTGCTCATGTTCCCATCCTAAGTCTCCTCATGAAACCTCTTTCATATCCCCTTCCCAGAGAGATCCAAGCATCCCATGAACCCACAACTTTTTATGTAAGTTATTTTTGTTTTGTGTTCATTGTTGTTTCCCACATAAATGTCTGTGCAAAGATGTCAGAAACCCTGGAAGTGGAGTTAATATATAGTGGTGAACTGCCACACCAGTGCTAGGAATTGAACCTGGGTCCTCTGGAAGAGCAGCCAGTGCTCTGAACCATTGAGCCACCTCTTCAGCTCCCAAGAAGGACTTTCAGTTGAGAAAATGCCTCAGCGATTAATATAGGAGGGTCCGGGCCACTGTGGGCCGACACACCCCTAAGCCAGTGTTTCTGGGAGCTGTAAGAAAGTAGACTGAGCAAGTCAGTAAGAAGCATGCCTCCATGTTTTCTATTCAGTTCCTACCTCTAAGTTCCTACCTTGATTTCCATTCATGTTAGACTGTTAGATCTGATCTGGACTGGTGAAATGAAATATACCCCCTTTTCCCCCAAGTTGCTTGTAATCATGGTGGGTTTTTTTTTCCCACAACAATAGAAATCTGGAGATAGCCTGCGTGTATAAATATGCACCACATGAGTGCCTATGCCACAGAAAAAGGGTGTTGAATGGCTGTAAACTCCCACTGGGGGCTGGGAATTGAACCTGGGTCCTCAAGAAGAACAGTCAGTGCTCTCTCTTACAGCTGAGCCATCTTTCTAGCCCTATTATTTCTCTTTCAACTACACAAACCCTGATCCAATTTTCTTGAGAGGAAGCCAAGAAATTAACAGCTTTGCTAGGCCCTGTGAACATCAGCCATTTTTACAGAGAACATGGAAGAGCACTCAATGTTGTAGTTATTGGTGGCATGCCATCAGCCAACAATGTAAACTGAATTAATTAAAAAGCATTGTATATTTCTAGTTCCAGCGTGGGATTCACTCATGACCATGGAAATTTTGAATAATGGGTAATAGTCATCTCTAATTTCTCAACATATGCTTTTTTCACTTACACAGCTGTGAAAAAAAATTGTATTTATATTTTTGTTGATGCATAATTTCCATCCTGAAAACAGACTTCATATTAGCATTAAACTTCCAACAGGTGTCTCTGATTTAATTTCTTCTTCTTCTTCTTCTGGTGAGCTGGAATAATCCACTCTTTGGCAGGAAGTCAGTATTTTGTCTCAATCACTTTTACATTCTTAAGAGTGCTTTTGGCATTATTTTCTACTTGATAAAACACATCCTCTCTAGGCTTCATTATTTCCACCCTGGTGTTATCTGATTGAATATTTCAATCATGAGAAACTTGGCATATTTATTTCCTATTGGAGACTGCCTAGAACTACGGCATGGGGATGTTGATAGTGTTTTAAAGGTTTTCTCTGAGGGCTACACATGACTTTAAATGACCCAAATGAATTCTAAGCCTGGATTCTTTTTTCCTTTTAACTATTAATTAAAATGTTCTTTTAGATGCAAGGTAATCACACCAACTACAACTGTTTCCTGCATTTCACTCAAGAAAGCCTTTAGAGAAAGGAAAAATTCCCACAAGAACCTGCTGGTTTCTTCAAAAGTGCTTTTTTCCCCACCCACAAAAATAAATAAATAAAATTTAAAAAGTATCCTGGGGCTGGTGAGCTGCCTCTTCTGTCTGACTGTGGCCTTGCTAAGCTTTCCAGACTGACTTCTGGATTTATCTCAGGGAGGGGCTTCTCCCCAGCAAAGCTTTCGTGTTTCATCACCAAAGTGACACTTTCCCACCTGGACTATAGATAGTGTGGCTTTGTCTATAAAATTCTACATTATCTTTTAGACAAAAAACATAACAACATAATTAAGAGTTGGGATTCTAAAGCTAGATTTCTTGGGCTCACAGCCCAACTTTGTCATATACTATATGATATTGAATAAAATACATAACTTCTCTCTGCCTTAATTTTTGCACTGTGAAATAGAAGAAATAATTATACTTACTTGGTTGGTTATTTATGAGACTTCAATGAGACAGCATATGGTAAGTACTTAGGATAGTAGCGAGTGAGCAAGCAGCAAGCACATAGCTAATGATTGACTTATCTTAGTTACCATCAACTGTATTGTGTTTATCTTGAGTTTTCCTCCTCCTCCAGAGGATGAGTCTCTTAAGAATATGGCTTTACATGTATGTACCCCAGGTGCCTGATACTGTTCCTGGCATATAACCAATGCTTAGGAACAGATGTAGGTTGGATGATGGAATAAATCAATATAGACACACAATCTGGAAGCCACCAAGCAGAGGCATGTCCTGTTTCTCTTATGCAATGTCGATGCCATCTTTTGACAGTTCTTACCCTATTTTGCTCTAAGGATCTGCTTTCTCCCCGCCCCACCCTCTGCCCCGCCATGACAATCTACAACATAGGGTGAGTATTTGCTACACGTTTGCAAGAAGGGTTGAGTCCAACACCCACACTCTGGTGGCCTGACTCGTTCTATTTTACGTTCCTTTACCGTTGCCAAAATGCATATCCATTGATCAGATTTCTAGCATTCATCACAGGCGGGCACCAGATGGATCTGAATAGTTTCCGTAACAACCAATTTGCATTTGGACTCTGCTCCAAAATGCCTTCCCATTATAACTTCCCTTCGCCTTCCATGCACTCCATCATTTTCCAATCTTTTCTGAAGACCACACCTCTGATTTTGGAAACTGTGGATCAATTTGATACAACCGAGCCGCCTGGAATTAGAACAAGGAATATTTTATTGCCAAAGCATGACTTGCTCGTGTATTTCAACCTACACCATGTCCCAAAATGTGTCACTGTAATCTTCCTTTGCAAACAGCACCACCCCTTCCCCTACCCCCACCCCGGGGACAGTTCCAAGACTGAATTTCCCTTTGTACTGTTCCTAAGGCCTCGTCTTTGGGTGATGTTGCCCAGTAAGTACAGTTTTTAAGCCAAGATCTTCCTGTTAGAGTTGTTAGGCTTATTTGAGACGCATGTTAGGTTTCATGAACTTAAATGAAGAGTAAGTAATAAATTCATAGGAGAAATTGGGTTAGTATGTGATTAACATCACGGCTGATGCAGATGGGTGTACCGATGATGGAAACATGTGCTTGTATCATGATGAAATGCAGATTTAGAGGCCCTGGAGCCAGCCCAAGGAAATCTGCCCAAAATGGCTCCATCTCTGTCAACTTTAATCTGATTAAAAGAGAATGTGCTTTAATGTACCAAGAAAAATGCGACTGCCTGGTATAATCAAGTGACACTCTCACCCCCGTTGAGATATTAGGAAAATACGTTTTATTGTGGCATTTTGGGAAGTCTACCTGACTTTAGGGTAGAGGCTGTGGGTTCAAGTTTCTTCCCAGGCACCAGCTTACTCAGTGCCATCACCGCAGGGTCTTAGTTCCTACCTCTGTAAAATCAATGTACTGGGTACCACTAATGATTTTCAGTAGTTTCTTTTTTTCTTCCTTTACAGCACAACTGAAAAGTGATATTCAGATGCTCCCACGAGCAGTCTTGGGGTTATGCACAATTACCCACGTGCTGGTGCGGCTCAGTTCCTTCTTTCTGCTCAGATGAGCTTGTCAGGAAGTCTGGGAGAGAGACTGACATTTCAAAAATCATCTTGAATCCTGCTCTGTCTAATTTAGTTAAAATAGTCAAAGGCAAATAATTTGGAATTTTGAATGGATTCTTCACTTTAGAAGGTGATTTGCTCTGTAATTTCCAAAAAGTGTATCTTCCAGACTAAATGGAGTTTTCAGTTCTTTCTGATATTATTATTCTGTTCTTCTGAGAGCAAAAGAGAACGCCTGTGGCGTGGAGTCTTTTGGCAGTTTGAAATGAAGTACGGAGGAATGCATGTGTGTAGGGAGCCCTCACTTTGGTAGAGTTTCTCTTTTCCCCTTGGAAAGTGACCCGTTACAACTATCCCCTGATTTTTAGGCTAAGGCATGTGAAAGAGACTCACTTCAACAATGATGTAATAGCACCATCATTTAAGGCAAGATGGGTTATTTATTTTAATTTTTATTTTTTATTTTTATTTTTTATTGATTTTTATTGAGCTCTACATTTTTCTCTGTTCCCCTCCCTGCCTCTTCCCTTCCCTTCAACCCTCTCCCAAGGTTCCCTGCTCCCAATTTACTTAGGAGATATTGTCTTTTTCTACTTCCCGTGTAAATTAGATCTACTTATGTCTCTCTTAGGGTCCTCATGGTTGTCTAGGTTCTCTGGGATTGTGTTTTTGTGGGCTGGTTTTCTTTGTTTTATGTTTAAAAACCATTTATGAGTGAGTATATGTGATGTACTTGACACAAAACAATAGCGAGGTATACTTTGAAATGTTTCGTTGCATGATGTTTATCTGTAGGAATATAAAACAAATAATGGTAGTACGATAGTTATTAAAATTCTGAGTAGTAGAAGAAAGGGTTTAAGGAAGAAGGTGCTAAAAGTCTATTAGATATTAGTGTAAATTTTGGATGTAAAATTGACTTGACTAGTTTTCCATTTGTAACACTGTACTAGTATAGATAATCTGAAACACATCTGGATATGATGAAAACGGTAAATACAAGATAGAGCTCATGAAAAATGGGCACGGGGTGAGGCGGGGGAGGAAAGAGGTATTAAAGTATTCACTGAAACAGAGAGCCCAAACTCCAAATCAAAGTTGAAGTAGTAACAGGAAAATCCAGAGCTGAGAAACTTCCAGTTCCAAAGCCTGGGTCACCTCTGTTTTAAGCTTGCATTGAGGAAAGAGACTAGTACCTAGGCTATTTCATATTGGAGTTTAAACTTTTGATACAACATGATTTAATAGAAAAAAAATCTATTAAGTAAACCTTGCCGATCAGGATAGATAGCGTGAGTCATAAATAATAAAATTATTTTTCTTTAGAATTAAAAAATCTTGAAAATGGATTATAGAATTAAATGTGTACTATTCCATAGTAAGACATTGTTGATCAAGCCAAAATTAACACTAATATACCCTGGGTAATTAGAAACTTCTGGAAATAGACACCTGCAAACCAGGACATACAGTAGTCTCACAGTAAAAATGAAATCAAATCCAGTGCTAAGGAAACACACAGGGAAACAAATTCATATGTAAGGTTCAGTAGCCACTAGTCAAGATTAAATGTCCAAGACCTCTAAGCTATACAGCAGTTGAACAGAGATAATAAAGGGGAATGTTCGAAGTAATAAAATCACTACAGAGAAAAGGGATTTCAAAAGTGGAAAGTTGTGCTCATTAAAATAAAGTTAATAAGTGTGTTAAGCAGTAATAGGGAGTGTAGAAAATATGGGTCTAATCTGTAGAAACTCTACACAAGGGCTGGCAAGATGGGTTAGCAGACAAAGGTACTGCTGCCAAGCCTGAAGACCTTTGCATGATTTCAGGACCTACATGGTAGAAAAAGAGAACTCATTCAAACATATACTTGTCCTCTGACTTTTACAGGTGTACTAGAGCACATGTAAGAGAGAGAGAGAGAGAGAGAGAGAGAGAGAATGAAGTGTATAAATATATAAATGTAATTAAACCTTTTAATAAAACAATGAAGAAATAACCTAATTTTTTATATTTATATGGAGAAAAGAAAGAAAATGAAATTTCCTGAAGCATCAACATGTCAGAGTCACACCTGGTGGTCAGTTCAATAGAAGGATGGAACTAGGGGAAGCATTTGCATAGTACAATGGGAGATGATGAAAATCAGCCCACTCCCCAAGTTCAGCTTCCTCTAGAGTCAGACAGATAGAAAATTACACATCGGTCGGCACGGAGCTCACGTTTGCCTTACTATTTTGAGTTGGTTCTTTCACCACTGCTTGTCTTCACAAACTTGTATTTCACCTGATTTTTCCGTCAGACCCAATGGGTGATGATATTTCAAATTCAGCTCATTCAGAGACCCTGTGCTGCTCAGGGTTGCTTCGTGTTTGAGCATGGTGTCGCCAGCCACACCTCTGAAGGTTAGAATAATCATTACGAAGACTGAGTTACGCCTTCATCTCCAGCGGATGCTGCAGTCTAGGTCACAAAACAAAAGGCCACCCGTAGCCAAAGAGCAGGACGAGCCAGCAGTGACCCAAAGCAGCTGAGATGGCAGCAAAACCACAGAGGTTCGTCGCCAGAGGGAAGGGCTTCTGTTGATTATTGGCGCCCAGGAATTCAGGTCTAGTCTTGAGAAATCTTTCACTTTCTTGAAGAAGCCAGAAGTCTGGTTCTATGAGGACATATCACACTGAACCTGATAGAAGAGAAAGTGGGAAGTACTTTACAACACATGGGCACAGGAGACCACTTCCTACGTATAACCCCAGCAGCACAGACATTAAGGGCAACATTGAATAAATGGGACCTCCTGAGACTGAGAAGCTTCTGTAAAGCAAAGGACACTGTCACTAAGACAAAAAGGCAACCCACTGAATGGGAGAAGATCTTCACCAACCCTGCAACTGACAAAGGTCTGATCTCCAAAATACATAAAGAACTCAAGAAACTAGACCGTAAAAGGCTAATCAACCCAATTATAAAATGGGGCACTGAGCTGAACAGAGAATTCTCAACAGAAGAATTTCAAATGGCCAAAAAACACTTAAGGTCATGCTCAACTTCCTTAGCGATCAGGGAAATGCAAATCAAGACAACTTTAAGATACCATCTTACACCTGTCAGATTGGCTAAAATAAAAAGCACCAATGATAGCCTTTGCTGGAGAGGTTGTGGAGAAAGGGGTACACTCATCCATTACTGGTGGGAATGCAAACTTGTGCAACCACTTTGGAAAGCAGTGTGGCGGTTCCTCAGGAAATTCGGGATCAACCTACCTCTGGACCCAACAACACCACTCTTGGGAATATACCCAAGAGATGCCTTATCATACAACAAAAGTATATGCTCAACTATGTTCATCCATAAGCTTCTTATCTCATTTCTTTGATCACTTATCTCTCTAGCCACCTGACTTGCCCATTCAACATTGCCGTGGTTGATCTCCAGGCACTAAAGTAGACGTTTGGAACCATCAGAAGACATGTGTTGGTGGAAACATGAAAGAAAAGAGCAATTACAGGAGTTTAGTGTGAGTGGCTCACAGAGCACCCAACCAAAGAATAGGGAAATGAATCAGAAGCAGAAGCGAATACTTTGTTTTTCCTGGGGGAGAAGTCTTTTGAAATGGGTCATTAAAATGTGGAAACATTTGACTTTAAAAAAAAATAGAAGTATCATAGTCAACATGCCAAAACCTGGATTGGGTCTGGTAGTACAAGTCTCTTTCAATCCCAGCACTAGGGAGGAAGCAAACAGATCTCTGTGAGTTCAGTGTCAGCCTGGTCTACATAGTGAGTTCCAGGACAGCCAAGGCTATGTAGAGAGATCTTCTTTCAAAAAAATAATAACAATAATAATAAAGAACGAAAATAGGGAGACCTGTGTGTGTAGTCAAAGAAAGTCACTAGAGCAATGGCCTACATGTATACAAGTTAGAAGGACTGTGTACTTGGAATGTGTGAAGGTGGAGCTAGGAGTCTGTGGACTGTGATTCCATTGCCAAGGAGATGGGGCATTTCTTGTGACCATGAAGGAAGCCCGGAGGCAGTTATGCAATGTGCTGACGTTTACTTTTCTTTTTTGAAATTTCCTTGATAGCAATGTGGACAATAAAGAGTTGAGAAAGGCACAGGCTAATGGCTGCTCCTTGGGAGTGTATCACTGTTTATCCTCTCAGGACGGCTCTGTTGAGTCTGTACAAAATGAAGGTATTTTCCAACCCTGCCCTACTTCCCTCCCAAACCTTTAACTTCGGTTCCTGTGTATTATAGGTCTCGAGATGTTAATGACTTTGACTAATTGTCGACTCTAGCAATTACAATGACTGATACCTTATCATCTCTCACAGTGAGCATTGCTAATTAAAACTGTCTATATGCCAGTGTTCCTAGCAATTGTCTTGCTCCCCAGCCCCCACCAGTTTTGTTTAAGACACGGGCTATTGTGCTGATGTAGTAAACTACACAGGCGGGTTTATTATCCCGATCCTTATTTCCTAGTTCTACCTGTGAACCACTTTAGTGATAATTATGAAGTGTTGGGAAAGAGGTAAAAGTAACTGAACTTGTGGTATTGGAAATATCACAGATTTGATTGATTGATTGATTGATTGATTGATTGAGGCACACATTCATTCATTCATCCATTCACTCTTTTCCCCTTACAGACCTGTTTTAAATTTTATTTATTTGTTCATTTTACATCCCAATGGAAATCCAGTTTCTCCTCCCTCCTCTTTTCCCATCCCCTCCCCCCACCTCCCCTCCACCACCACCCCTCAACCCACTCCTCCACTGTTTCTGTTCAGGAAGGGGCAGGCTTCCAATGGGCACCAACAAAGCATGGCATATCAAGTTGCAGGAAGACTAAGCACCTTCCCTTATATTTAGGCTGGGCAAGGCAATGCAGAGGAGAAGTTTCCCAAGAGCCAGCCAAAGTATTGTGGACAGACCCTGTTCGCATTGTTAGGAGTCCCACAAATAGACCAAACTACACAATTGTTACATATCTCCAGAGGGCTTAGCCCAGTCCCATGCTGGCTCCCTGGTTGTTGGTCCATACTCCGTGAGTTCCTATAAACTATTTTAGTTGATTTTATGTGTTTTCTTGTGTTGTCCTCGATTACTCTGGCTCCTACAATCCTTCCTCCCTCTCTGAAGCAGGATTCCCCAAGCTCAGCCTAATGTTTAATTGCGGGTCTCTGCATCTGTTTCCATAAATTACTGAATGAAGGATCTCTGAGGAGAACTGGGGTAGCCATCAATCTGATCACAGGAGAAGGCCAGTTCAGGCTGCATATCCACTATTGCTAGGAATCTTAACTGGGGTCACCCTTGTAGATCCATGGGAGTTTCTCTTACATCAGGTATCTCCCTATCCCCCTAACCCCACCCCCTTTCCAGTCATCTCTTTCAGAATACCTCATAGGCCTTTAACAGATAGCAGTTATATACTAGGAAGTGTGTTTAGGATGACGACATGAGCAAGATGTAGTTGGAAGAGCCTAGTGAGAACAGCACACTTACAAGATAAATGTATACCCTGTGTCAATGCTGAAGAGGGCAGAATGGGAACTCTGCCTAAGGAGTACAGAGAGGTTACAGAGACAGCAGGTTTCAGATGTGGATGCCGAGCCACGGACAGCAGCTGCTTTCTTGACTTTCACTACTGCTATCTGTCCTTCTCTGGTGAATGTGCGCAGAATATATGGGCACAGAAGGCTTAGGAATTCAGACTAGGAATTAGACCCTGCACATCCCAGGCTAAACAGAAAGGGAAACCACGTCACTCTGTGGCATGAAGTATGTTAATTCTTCAGTTGAAAGGAATGAATCCCATGCCTGGATCATGCTCCAGTATAGAGTGCCTAGGGGAGGGTGACAGACAACAAAACTGGCCAGCAGTGCCATTACGTACTAATTTAGCTGTAGGACTAAGGTGTGCACAATGCCCTCGGCACTGGGAGTTGATCAGCTGACTGTTTAACTGTGTCTGATTTGTGACTCAGTCATTGACTTAGATAGTTGTCTTGCCCAAGGCTAAGCCCCTTCCTGGAAGAAACAGCTTGTCTTCAAGAGCTAATCCCAGGGTCTCTATTTGAAAAGGGTAATCCCAACCCCAAAGCTCCTAACAGACCAACCACATGTCACGCCTTGGTTTCTCCCTCTGCTGGGTCCTATTTCCCATGTCCTTTGCAGAGCCAACATTGTGCCTAAGTTTCAGTCTCGAGGCTCTCCCCTGGGGATCTGAGTCTTAGAGAAGCAGCTGATGTTTGCTAGTGTGGGAGACTTTAGAGAACAGCAGATATGGCTACCTCATTGACATCTCAGTTTTGTGGAAGCCGGGGCCTCCGGATGCAATGCAGCACTTTATGAAACTGGTAAGCCCACAAAACACCGGAATAGAGGAGGAGGACTTTTAAGTACATGCTATTAAGTTGTACACATAAAATAAATAGGCCTTAGAAATGAGGATTTTCTGACTTCATAATGCCTTAGATAAAGAATGGAGGGCTATTAAAAACTATAGAAAATCTTTCCTGTTAAAACAGCTGGACACTCAAGTACCATTTACCTTTTTAGGAAGCAATGGATTCACAGTCTCCCTCGGTGCCGTATTCTAAGATAGCTTTTCTTAAGGCGAAATCCTATCTTGTATCTTGCAGAAATATTTTCTCAGATTCTGACCTCAACACTGATACACATGGAATTATCTCCCTCTTGAAGAATGCTAGGCTTTTCATTTATTTGAACATCAAAATAATTTACATGCCAAATGACTTTTTAATTTAGAAGATAATGTAAACTTGGACATTAACTGGATAGTTGTTGATGCCGAGTCATCTTTCAGTTGCAATAATAGTTTCTGTTCATATTGCCCTTAAAAAAGAATCATTGTATTTTCAACACACAAATTGAGCTACTTAGGGCTGAAATGACAAGCTGTGTTGGGTTAACTCAAGATAATGTGGAGGGGAGATAAGTGGGAGCACAGATAAAACAAGATTGCCCATGAGTTATTGTTGAGACTGGCTAATGGACGCCATGTTTTTGATACATGTCAAAATGCTCCGGGCTAGCAGGTGTTGTGAGACATCTGTGCAGTAGGCATCCGGGATGTGACGGCTATGTTTGGGCTTTTGAAGGGGGGTATGCTTGTTTTTACCAGCTGAACACAAGCTAGAGTTACCAGGGAAGAGAAACCTCAATTGAGAGCAGGCCTTCATCTGTTTATGTGAATGAAAGCCTGTGGGGACATTTTTTGATTGGTGACTGATGCTTGATGATTGGTGAGGAAGAGCCGAGGACATTGTGGGCAGTGCCCTCACCCCAGGCCAGGTGGGTGCTATAAGAAAGTAGGCTGAGTAAGCCAATAAAAGCAAGTCAGAAAGCCCGGATCCTCCATGGAATCTTCCTTAGTTCCTGCCTCTGGGCTGTTACCTTGAGTTCCTAGCACGGCTTCCCTCATTGGACTGTGATCCAGGACGTATAAGTCAAACAAACCTGCTCCTTCCGAAGTTGTTTTTGGTCAGTGTTTTTTTCACAGCCGTAGGAAGCAGAGTAGAAAATGGGGTGGACGCCGCCTGGCTGCTGGTTACTCTTTTAGGAGGGCACTGCTGTTCTGTCCAGACTTCTAGCTGACCTCGACAGGTCACGGTCACCTCATACTGCCTTTTCCAGCTGTGAAAACACTGAGCAGGGCAGGCCCACTCTCCTCATTCATCGGCAACAAGGCCTTCCTCCACTTTGTCTCTCGGGCACTTTTTGAAAATTCTCATTTACCAAAGAATTCCTTCTCATTTTGATAATTTCTTGAGTTTCTGCCTTTTGGTTTTCCATTGTGTTTTAACCAGGACCAGAGTTCAAAATAGATATACTCTTCCTGCCTTCTTTGACCATTGACTCTGATCATTTATTTGTATACTCATTCTAATAAAGACCTCTGCTTACTGCATCTTGCTGAGGATCCTTAACCAACACTGCTGAAATTCATGAAGATGCGTTACAATGTATTCAACCCCCAAATGAGATATTGAAGAACTTAAAATAAGCTCGTTTGGGGTCTAGGGTGTTCTGGATATCATTAAGATGAGGCAATAATGGTTTAAGACATTTCCGTAATCCAAATTGTCAGGGGAGTGCATCCATCTGAAGACATAGGAAGAAAGTTGCCAAGGCATCAAATAGCTAGGAGGGGTTAAGGAAGGACTCTTTGTCTCCAGTTTCCAAGGGAACATGTTTCTGGTGACATCGCGATTTGCATCTTCCAGAATATAGAATGTGAGGCAATGCTTGTGCCTTGTTTTAAGCCATCTGGTTTGCAGCACCTGGGTGTCAACTCTAGAACTGATACAAACAGAGGGAGGCAGCAATCAGAGCTTGGTAAACATCCACTGCAGAGACATAGAGGAATCCTGCACAAATGCCCATCTTCCAATGTCAATAAATTAAAAACAACCTCTGGAAGGAGAACACAGGCAAGGAATGCTGGCAACTGAAAGACACCAGAAAGGTAAAATAATAATCCCTGAATCCTACAGAAAGGAATTAGTCCTCTAAATGACTTGATTTGAAGCTTAGTCACAGCAGATTACAGAACTGTAATATCATAAAATTTGTATTATTTTAAGCCAATAAGTTTATGAAATTGTATTATGGTATCTACAGGAAACTAACGTATTCTTTTTTCCTCTAAAATGGATGTTCACCACTAACACACAAGGGCTGGGCACATGGCTCCATGGTAAAATACTTGCCTAGCATGCGCTTGGCTCTGGATTTGATTCCCCAGCACTACAACAAGGGAAGTTGAAAGCATAGTACCTTATCTGGAAAAGAAAAACTGCTAAGTTCCCCAGAATTCTCTTTACTGTTAGAAATACTAATCTAAATCCCTAGCCAACAATTATTGTTATAACTGGCGCCTATACCATTTTCAGAAGGAACCAAAGCCTGTAAATCTGGATGAAATGGTGGGACTTATCCTGTTACCGACTTCTCCACAGCACTGTTGTGCCCTCAAAGCATCAAGAACAGAGTTCCGATCCCCATACCTGAAACAAGCTCTTTAAAATCATAAGCTCTAGCCTCACTAGTAAACCAAAGCTAGCAACGGTATCAACCTCCCAGAGTGATCACGTCACCTAAGTGAGATGATGGTTAGCATCAACCTGACCATCTTAAACTTGGAATGCAAAGAAGAAGGCTGGTGCTGATGTTGACTTTACCCTGGAAACGCGATAGTCCTGAATGCCAGTCCTTACAAGCTTAAGCTGAGAATGATGACTCCCTCTCAGTTTGTGTGTGTGTAATATATAATATATAATATGTAATATATATTAATAGATATGTACCCTGGGAAATTCTACTGAACAGTCACTCATGTACATGCATGTGAGTATTGAATCCATGTGTACCCCACAAACCACAAACACTACTAGCATAACACAAGACGAGGTTTAAATAATCAAAATGTGAACTTGAACATGAATTCAGTAGCTGCTGTTTGACAATAGTCCACCTCCATCATCTCATTTCCGTAGCCTGTCTGCAGACTGGAACAGTGACGTCTCTTAGATGCTTAAAGATGGCAATGGACCTCCTCTATGCATCTGTCCTTACCCACTCTCCAGCCTGAAGTCCATTCCACAGCCTTAGATGCTCTTAGCTCCCATCTGACTATTCTTTTTCCAACTTGTCTGGTTTCAGCACATGAACTGGAGGCTGCTTTCTCGCTTCGTTTTCAGTGACTTGTCTCTGCATCTCATACTTATTTAAGAGATGATCTACCTAAGATTGGGACTAAGCTGCGGAGTCTCATTCAGATTGGACCTAGGTTCTAGACCTAGCTTCACTATTTCAGAGGCGTTAGACTTGGAGCAAGGGGCTTAACATCTCTCTGCACAATGTTCTGCAAGCACAGTGGGGAGGAGCCAGGTAACTACTGGAGAGGATGTATGTGTATGGAACACATTGACAAAATGCCCAGCATCAGAGCCTAGTACAGTATCAGTCATACTAATATCATTACTGCTTTATTGCTTCTATTTGCTCTCCAAATGGTATCCTACTGCCTCCCTCTGGTCTGTTTCCCGGCCCCAACCCTGAGGATCCATCTCCAGGGGCTGTTCCTCTGCTATACTGAGCTACAATCTCTACATTATTAAACAGATAACTGGCTCCTGATTTCATATCACCTTTGTTACTGAAACAGGGACAGAATGTCCTTCAATATGGCATCAGTTAGTAAAAGCTAACCTGACCCATACCTGGCAGAGATGACGAGAGCTTGTTAAGGCAATGTTTTCATGCACTCATGAGCCCCTTGAAAGACAATAGCTGTGTAAACAGTGGGATTTGGTTTCCATGCTGTTTGTTTGAATTCTTAATGCCCATTCCCTGGATTGTATTGAATAGGTCCTCTGCAATGTCTCACACTGCATTGATGCTGGTGAGAGCTTCCAAACACCCAGTACTGATAAATGCTGCTGCTTGTTGTCTCTGCTTCACAGTGCCCTCTCTTCTCCCACTCCCTCTCCCTCCCTCTCCCTCTGGCCTTTGGACCCTTAGGCCCTCCCCTTTCATGCTTTTCAATCTATTGATCTTCACCTTTGGGTACATATAAGACTCACGGGGCAGCTTTCTGAAGATCTAGATGGCCCGGCTCCATTCTAAACAAGCAAAGCACAAGTCCATGAGTTGAGGCCTCGAACTCAATGCTCTGTAAACTTTTCCAGATGGTTTCCAGAGTGCAGCCAAGGTTAAGAATGGTCGAACTCATCTGACTTCTATATGTCCTACAGATCCCAGCCATGTAACCCTGGTAAACAGACAAATTAGTGCTTAGAATTTTATCTCTGCTCAACTAAGAGCTCCTCTATGACCCCTTTGTCTCTTCTTCTCTGCTTCCAATGAATAATAGGACCTGGAAGCAGGGACAGCAGATCAGTGTGGTGGCATGGTGCTGCTCTTACCCATAGCGGCAGGCCTAGCCACGACCATCCAGAAGAAAAGCTGGAATCCACGGCCAGAGCAGAAAGAGCCAAGGCCTCCCACCATCTAGAGCCAGGTTCAAACAAGTCTCAAACACTATGCGCTCTTCCTTCATGCAGATATCCTTTCTCAGGAGTTGAGAGGAAAGGAAGGATGAGCTTAGTGCTTACGTGGTCTTGGTCATTATAGGATGTGATGTAATGAACATGATACGCCTCCGTGCCGATCAGCGGGACTTCCGTAGTGCAGTGCCAGAAACGGCTCCGTGCCAATCAGCTGGGATGTCTGTAGCAAAGCACTGGAGAAGAAACAGCTTAAAAACTGGGCGTCTGCTGTGCTCATCTTTCTGGAAACCAAAAAAGGTGTATTCACAGTTAGTCTCTCCTAAGGTCTCCTCTCCTGACTTGCAGGACTGCCTTCTGGCTGTGCCCCAGTATGGTGGAGAAAAGGAAATTGAGAACTTTCTAGTGTGTCCTTTTAAAAATGATGTTTTCACTTATTTTTTTTTTGAAAATTTCACACAATATACTTTGATTATACTCATTCTCTTCCTCCAGCTCCTCCCAGATCCTCTCCAATCACCGTACCCCACCCAACTTCCTTTTCTTTCTCTCTCTTAAAAGCAAATGAAAAACACAAAAATCTTGGAGTCTCAGTTGTGTTGGCCAACTCTTCCCTAGCGTGCGCCTGCTGTGGAGTGTGCTTGTTATACCCAGTGCCAAGCCATTGAAGAAAACTGATGTTCCTTCTCTCCACAGCTATCAATGGCCAATAGCTCCTTGGCTAGTGGTCTATCTTTTAATAAGAACTTAAGCCATTGCCCTTATGACCTCATTTTACCTTAGTTTACTCCCTGTCAGCTCTGTATCTAAGCGTGGTCATAATGTGGCTTAGAGCCTCAACAGTACAGGATGGTGTGTGGATGGGCTCAGCACAGTCCCCAGCAGTGCCAAGTGTGTCATGTGAGTTAGGAATATAAACATTGCGCCTTTCCCTCCCTCCCTCCCTCCCTCTCTCAATCTCTCCCATCCCTCCCTCCATCCATCCCCTCACTCCCACATCGTTTGAGAAAACCAAAAGTTTCAAGGGATTTTGCATTCTCTCCATAGCTAAGGGACACTTACACTGACTCCCAATCTTGGCTACTGTGAGTCACGCTGCAGCAAGCACGGATGGCAGGCATCTCTTTGACACACCTTCATCTCTCTTTTCTACACCCAGGAGTGGGATTACTGGGTCATATGATGGTTCCATTTTTTTTTTTAATTTCTAGAATGACCTCCACACTGTTCTCTGCAATGGCTATGTACCAATTTACACAATTTGATAAATAAATTGCCACACATGTACACAGTAGAATACCATTTCACCTTGATGTAAAGATGGAATCCGATCATTTGTGTAAACGTGGGTGGAACTAGAAATTATTTTACGGAGTAACATGAGACAGGCATGGAGAGACAAGTGTCACGTCATCTGTGTGACTCAGCTGAAGAGGGCGGAGAGAGCAGTAAGTGTGGGTGAGACAGTGGGTGATGGCGCCACGGGCACTAAGACGCAGTGAGGGTCTGTGGGGTTGCTGCAAAGTGAGATGACCGAAATAAAACAAGCCAGTAGCGTAGTGAATATTGAAAAAGGCTAGTGGAAGGCATATCAGATGTTTCCACCATAAAGAAATGATAAATGCTTGAGGAGATAGATTTGTTTAAACTGATGCAAATATAACAATGTAATATATCAAGGTTCCATATGGTGCCCCATAAATGCATAGAGTTTTTATGACTTTGTGTATCAGTTAAAATTTGTAATTAAAACAAATGAATAAATACAAAATTCAGAAAGGAATTTTATAAACGAGCAAAGATAAATGCAATCAAAGAAAAGGAGACATCAAAGCCTGTTCCAAAGTGTGAGTGAGAACATCGCCCGTTACAACCAAAATTTAGAGGTGGGTCATGGCAGGATTGCAAGCCGCAGATTTGGGGTGTGGTGATTAACAAAGGAGGGTACGAAGTTAAGACCTTTGCACTCTCCCTCGGCCCTGTAGTTATCTTGTTCTGAATTTCCCAGCTAGATGGCTAGGTCCCTAAGGCATTGACCTTGCTGACCATCCCTTTGTAACCCACCTCTTAGCTGAGGACACTGCCTGGGAAGTGCACCAGCAATTGCCAGGCAGCTTGGCATATCAAAATCACTCTCTTTTGCATGTGCTCTGTTTGGCCTAAAGCCATCTGGAGCCCACTTTGACCAGAGAAGCAGGAGGAATCCAGCATTGCTCCCTTGAGACTCAATCCCTACTTCCTCCTTCTGGATTGTCCATGGCCACGAGCCTTAAACACTCTATATAGATGCTTTATCCACAAGGGGAGAGGCCTGGTGCCTATGCAATGCTGCAAGTCTTCCTGTTGCCTGTGGTCATGGGTAGAAAATTCTGCCTCATCATTACCAATGCAATGTCTCCCTGGCACTGGACTCCTATCCTATCCCTGGCTGTGTTGTCTCCCGATATACCAAGGTCCTCCTAAGTCCTCTGCTCTTCCCCGGAATGCCTTCATGGTAACCTTAACTACAAGTCTAAGCCCTTGTTCTCACAGCCACATTGAAATAGTAATTTCCAAACCCATATTTGCAACCTTGCTATAGTTTTTCTCTCAAGCACTCGTATGCTGGCTCCTTGATTGTCACCATGACATTAGGAGGTGGTAAGATCTGCCCCATGTTGGGTGCCAATTTGTAGGAGAAAGGCCGCTAGTTAGTTCCCAGACACTTTGCCCCAAAATAATCACACAGAAACCAAATTAATTAAATCACTGCTTGGCCCATTGCTCTATCTTCTTATTGGGTAAGTCTTACATATTAATTTAACCCATCTCCATTAAGCCGCATGGCTGTGGCTTAACAGGTAAAGTTCCCAGTGTCTGTCTCTAGTGGCGGTTCCATGGCTTCTCTCTGACTCTGCACTTCTTTCTCATAGCATTCACTTTAGTTTTCCCTGACTAGCTCTTTCTGCCCTGCTTTGCTATAATAAAGCAGTAGTTTATTAACCAATGATATTCACAGCATACAGAGGGGAATCCTACATCAAGAGGTGGGGCCTGGTCAGAGGTGATTAGGTCTAGACTTCTCTTGTGAAGGAACCCATCTTCCTCTTGTGGAGTGGTTAAGACTCAGGTAATGGAATTGTTCCCAAGAGATCAGATTGTCATTATTGATCCTAGCACCTCTCTCAATCCTGCACAGCCTACTCACTGCTCTGAATGCCCCCCCATGACACTATTCACTGTCTAGTAATGTAGACAGAAGGTCTTCACTAGAAGCTGAATACTGATTCTCAGTTTGGGAATTTTAGCCTCCATAACAGTGAGCCAACTAAGTCTTTCTTTGTGGAAGTAATCAGTCTCAGGTATTTTGTTACAGCAATAGTAAACAGATTAAAATGCATGCATCCCTGGCTACCATTTCTTTCTGGTTTAAGTGTCCCTTCTAGTGGCCAATTTCTCTCTATTTCCTCTTGAGCTATGAGATATTTTTGGTAATAGTCTTCAAAGCACCCAGCTTCATGCCTCTCCCCCGCTTAGGCGATCTGAATTAGTTGCATCAATGGTCTTGACCCCTGAAGCACAAATGCCTGTTTAAAATAATGGGCTGATTATTATATAATGAACTATATTCAGTTTACTAAATAGTTAACTTAAACATAAATATATGTATATATTTATGCTGAATAGATGTGTAATTTATGCTAATGATAATTACCAATAATACAAAGGCATAATAACTCCTCTACAGTGATGGCACTCATTACGCATGCTTCATTTCTCTTCTGCTCAACAGTCAGATAGTGACAATTTGACATGCCTCGGGAGCTAGGCTGGGCAATGAGGACATAGAGATTGCTGTGATGTAATCTTTCTCTTTGGAGTTTAGTTGGGGAGTGAGACAGATGTAGAACAGTAGCTGTTACATTTGGAAGCCCTGAATGAGGGGTAATAAAGTGGATCCCGTTTTTACCAGGACTCTATAAGAGCTTTCCTGTTTAAGGTTCTGTTTCTGTGTCAGCTAACTGGCCTGCATTGTAGTTACCTCCTTGTGAGGTGTATTACATGTATCAGTTGGACTTGACGCCATTCTAGTAGTGAAACAAACTAACCCCCTAGTTTCTAGATGAGAGTATTTTTGCTCACAGAGCACTCAGTATGAGGAGGGCAGCAACTGTTTCACTTTGCTAAGTATCCAGGCTCTGTTGGTGTATTTACAGATCCAGGATCTGTCAATGAGTTTAGGGATCCAGGATCTTGGTGCTTTATTCATTACGAGGAGGTGGTATATCACTGCAAAAGCCACAGCTCTCAAAGGGAGCAAGAGAGTTTATTCTGGAGCCATTTTGAGTGATCATGGCTTGAGAACATGGGTCTAGGTTCCTTCAAATTCCATATTTTTATGAAGAAGCAGTTTCACGAAGTTTATAGCTTTACAGGATCAAGAAAGTCATAAACCAAGGCAAGTTTAAAGTACATCTGTGGGGACATCAGAGAGGTAGGTACAATAAGACAAGGTAAGTTTTCCTATAGACACAAAATGTTGTCTGAGCTTGCGAGGTGCCAGAAGCTAGTATCTGCTAAGTTAATAGATTCCAAAAGGTTTTGATCTATTAGTAACCAGACATTCGTTTAGACACCTAGTTGAGCAAGAGATGGCTGCTCTGGAGGCTAGAACTAGCCCCAAATAAGGTAACTAGCCTCAGGACTGCAACATTCTGGACTCCCTCAGTTTTAGCTCCACTCAGCCTCTGCAAACACGCCTTGTTTCCAGAGTATTCCCTCACAGTGCAAGGAAAGTCTATCCATCACCAGTTTTAGACCTCACTTCTCTGCCCCACACTGTCTGCAAGAAAGAATGGAGAACAGGAGAACCCAAAAATTGCCTAATGGCCTTCGCTGGCCTTGCAGGGTCAAGACTTTGAAGCATGAGTTTCCTCTCTTTTGAATCCTAACTGGATTGCTTATTTTTAAGGCCCATAATGGAAATGGTACAATATCCCCTTTCCTCTGGAGTTTTGAATTTAAAAATTAAGACACGCACGGATAAAAATGGGGACTACTACTACTATCTATGCTGTGGGTTGTTGTCTTATTAATCAAGTGGGCCCACTGTTGGAATTAAGAATCCAGCCGGCATCTGAACCAGTGGAGACAGATGACACAGAACTCAGCCTGGTATATAATGACTGGCCTCTGGGAGGAAAGAGAGCAAGGCAGGAGTGAAAACCGTGTGCCAATTACTCTTACCTGCCTGCCAGATAGCTAAGTCTTTGTACCTGCAGGGGAGGTGTGGGTGACTGAGAGGGAAGAGACTCTAATGTGTGTGTGGAGCGGGGTGAGGAAACAAAGCTGGGGAGAGATTTCCACTCCCTCTTGCTAATTGTGCCGTGGGAGCAGCCATGAAGCCTCTCTCAGGGTCAATTTGCTCATCTATAAAATGGCAAACATTAATATCTCGTGGTGTCTCCTCTTGGGTCTTTTATCTCCCCTGCACATTAGGGGATGTGCTGTACTTACAACAAGGGATAGTTTTTCACATGCCTCCTATCAGATGCTCGTGAATATGTGAGACTACCTACTTACTGGTTTATGGAGACCAGATGGCTTTGAACATGTTCTCAACCTCGGCACTCAAGATTTTCAGATCCGCTGAGTGGCTTTCAGAGACCTCGGCACTCGGTAAACATTTCTTCAGCAAACCTGAAAGCTGTTCTTGCCCTCACAAAAAAAGGGGAGTTCTGAATACACCCATTCCCATCAAAGCCATCCACTCCTGTCTTTCCACTGAAGTTTCTATTTTAATCCATTTCTGACTACGTCCGTTTGAGTTGGGCAGCCCCTGGAGAATGGGGAGGGGGCCATTCAGCAAAGCGAACCATTTGTCTCCTATGAAGAACTAATTAGTCTATGGCCTAGAGAGCCTGAGGCTGAATTTTCTCAGATAAGAGATTTCTTTTACTGTAAAAGAATTTTAAAAGTAGAAATGTTTTAAATCAAAGTATTAAATTACACAATTATGTGTGTAGACGCTGCCATTGAGGGAGTTATTTCTGTGGTGTAGGCTGAATCCAGCATAAAAATATTTACGGCTCTGAAATGTCAATATGAAATAATCAGAATCTAAAATTAAATATTTACTGTCTAATCAGTCTGCATTCATCCATCCACAATGTCCCCGAAGAAACACTGATTGCACTGCATTTGACCACCTGGAATCTCGTGTTTTCAGGCTTGAAGCTGGGGGGTGGGTACCCAAGTCTCATTCACAGGCATTTTCTAGCATCTTTCTAAGGTACTTCTGGCCCACAGAAAGATGCAACCATTTGACTGATGTCAGGTCAATTAACACGACACATGCACCTTGCATAGAATGAATGTCTGGGTCCTTGTCCGAAAGAAAACATATATTTTGAAACCCCATCCCTAATGTGATGGCATCTGGAGGTGGAGTTTGGGGGACCTTGGGAGATTAGGATCCCCATGAATTGGGTTAGTGTTCTTAAGTAAAAGAGCCCAGAGAAGTTCCTCACCCCTTTGTCTGCCCTGGGAGGACACGGTGATATGTGAATTAGGAAGTGCACACTCACGGGATCATTAGTCAGCAGGCACTTTGGTCGTGAACTTTCTTCCTTCCCAAACCAAGAAATAAATCCATGCCATGTACAAGTCCATAGTATTCTGGTGGAGCAATTCAAACATGCATACTAAAATTTGAGCCACCCTGCAGACATCCCTTGGCAAACCGGAAGGCAATGACTCACACAGTCATTACATCTTCACCAACTATGTCCAGTAAAAAAGTAATAACATACAACTATCCCAGAGATTAAGGTTGTACATGAGGTTTAGGTTCTTAGGAAACTTATTATAGTGTGAGAACAATAAATAAATAGTTAAGAAAATGCCTCAGGCCTTAATGCATTGTTAAGCTTCAGCCTAGTGGAGAAGGTTTACAGAGAAGCTAAAGACAACCCACTCTAAGGTACTATCCCAAAATTAAGTCAAGGGAAATTTTATTATCTATTATAGTTGCAAGAATAAAATTTTAATGTCTTATGAAGATCTAAATTTTCTCATTTATTAAAAAGTAATCAACGAATCTGGCGAACGGGGGATGCGGAATGAGGCTAAGTGTGCATGGCAGCCTTGTGAAAGTACTAGAGATGACAAGAGGCCCAGAAAGTCCTCCACTAGACAGCAGAGTGTCTTGTTTCCATCTGTGTGACCTTGTGTGCAGAACACAGGGCTTTATTACAGCACCTGTTGTTTTATTATTTTCAAAGCAAGAAGATCCAACCACCTCACATCAGACTCCCGCCATGAGATACAAGCCATTTTTGTTTTCTCTTAAATTACAACTGATCCTAGAAATGTTCTTAGAGGGGATTATATTATCTTAACATAGTTATGGATACTATGGTGGTGGAAGTGCATCATTGTGGAGGCAGGCTGTGGGGCTCATATATGCTCAAGATACCTTTCAGTGTCTCAGACCACTTCCTGTTGCCTGTGGGTAAAGATGTAAGAACTTTCAGCTCCTTCTCTAACACCAAGCCTGCCTGCCTGCTGTCTTGTTTCCTGCCATGATGATAATGGGCTAAACCTCTGAAAAGATAAGCCAACTCTAGTTTAATATTTTTTTCTTCATAAGAGTTGCTATGGTCATGGTGTTTCTTCACAGCCAATAGAAATCCTAATGAAGGCAAATATCCTCTGTTTATTCAACAATCAATGAAATGATGTGAGATTAAGAGCATGGGTGCTTGGGGTCAGCTCTGTTTTGGCCCAAGTTTTATCAACTGCTAAATTTTCTGGGTGTTTATTTGTAAATTAAGAGGTTTAATTTCTAAATTAAGGCTCTCATGGAGAAGTCTAAAAATTAAACAAGATCATGAATGTATGACCTTAGCCCTGTGTTAAGTACAAAGGTGACCTGGAGTAAGCAGAGTTGTGTTTTGGTATTTCCGTGTATCACACCTGTCCAAGAAGGAAAAGGAAATACCTCTTCCCTACTGATCACCTTACCTGTTGCTAAAATTTCCTCCCTGGGTGAGAGCAGCATCTAGTCCCAACAACAAACCAGGGTTATGGTTCCTCCAGCGCTCCACTGGAGAACCAATGAGTTTCCTGGGTCTTACTTACAGAGCACAGAGGAAGGGTTACTTTCAGGAGTCTGGATGAATACTACCCTCAAATGTCAAGCTGGAAAGTTTTCACACAGCATAGATAATGACTTCCCCTAGCCAGACAGATAAAGCCCCTTTCTCCCACCGTCCTCCAGCTTAAATGTAATTACATGTACCCCTTCCCAAGGCTACATATAATTAAGGCAAAGTTGTATACAATGGGTTGGGAGAAGTAGCTAGGTACTCAGAGGAGGGTCTCCTGACTCAACACCTCCTTCTATGAGGGAACACCATCATTGACAAGACCAGCTATAATGACTTTTGACTGAACTCCTGAAGATGGCTGTTGCTTGTTTTGGAGGTTAATCCTGTGCAACACTACTCTGCATAGCTCCATCAGGGCCTAGGAAGAGTGGTGCATATGAGACAGTCCTGATGAGGTCTGATCAGAAGAGAGAATATGGAAACTGGGATGCATCAAGGTAAGCTATCTAGGCAAGCAAGGCAGGAAGACACACGCAAGGGCAGCAGCAAAGGGTGCAGTTCTCATACTACACTCCCTTAGAAAAGAGCGCTTGGCAGTGGGTGCACAGGCAGGATCAGCAGGAAGCCTGGGAACATGGCATAGAGGAGTTTAGGATGCCAACCACAGAAGCTGATTTACAATTCTTTTGACTTTAATTTTGTACTATGTCAGATTCCTTACTACTCGTTGCCGGATAGGTCCACATCAGGAAAGACCAAATCTGGCCAGTTCAGTCTCTGCTGAATGAGAATAATTTCAGTGGGGCTGAATTGTGACGTCAGTCTAAAGATGCACATTTGATCTACTCGGTGGCTCTAGCGTTATGACACGACGAGGCACAAGTTCAGAATGGTTTTGATTTGTTTACACAGTTGTAGTTTAAGTTTTATAGGACTCCGTTTCACCCCTTTGCTGCAGTATGTAAAATACTTGCAAATAGTAAAATTACTCCAAGATAATTTATTTTCTGACTATTGGTTTAAATAGATAATGTTTAACCTCCCATATTTGTATTAAATGACGAAATACCCTACATTCATAATGCTGGCTTTGTGTCTGCTATGTGGCTGGAATTCCCCCCCCCCCAATCCATTCTATCCCAATCTGTCTTTTACACTATGCAACAGTCTCTAGACCAGTGGTTCTCAACCTATGGGTGGTAACCCCCCTTTAGGGGTGGAGGGGGTCAAATGATCCTTTCATAGGAGTCACATAAGACCCTCAGAAAGCAGATATTTGCATTATGATTTGTAACAGCAGTATAATTACAGTTTTGGAGTAGCAATGAAAATAATTTTATGGTTGAGGGGTCACCATAACATGAGAAATGTATTAAAGGGTTGTAACATTAGTAAGGTTGAGAACCACTGCTCTAGACTGAATGACTGGTGTGTTCTCTACCAAATATATATATATATATATATATATATATATATATATATATATATATATATATGCCAGAATTTTTCTTGGATAGCATTGTAATTGAATAATAAAGCTTACATTTCTTTAAAAAGTTAGCATGTAATCAGCGATAGCATCCATATCTGTTTCCTCTGCCTGAAAATAATAAGTCCCCCCCCACCCCCACCCCTTTTTACCCAGATTGTAATTTTCTTCCAGCATTTATCTTGGCTGAATTCTGGTGATGATTCACTTTCAAAGGCACACCAAATGTTAGGAGAGTGGCAGAGATGGCATTCTCTCTCAGTCATTAAAAGTCCTGCGAGAAGTGAGCAGGGCTCCAAAGGGTTTGCAGGGATCTGGGCTTTCTCTCTGTTCTTGCTTCCCTAGCCTCAGAGGCTGCCATTTCCTCGATTGGGGCAAAGGCGGCTCATGCCGAATTATATTCCAAACCCTCGAATCAAAGGTAGTGAGAGTATTATTGAAAAGTGGTGGCCGTATGGGTCCCCCAATGAGCAGTGTGCAGCTATCTGTTATTATTAATAAGCAGGTAATTTTCATGGGTCTAGGAAATGCCAGTTCAGTCTCTGCTGAATGAGAATGATTTCAGTGCTGCTGAATTGTGACGTCAGTCTAAAGATGCGCGTTTGATCTTTTTGGTAGCTCTAGCGTTAAGACACTAATTATCATAATGAGTGCACCAGTACAGTTGCACTTGAGAGAGGCCTCTCTTCATTTTTTTTTTTTCTATTTTGTTTTGTTATGAGCTGAAGATTGACTGGAGGATTTCAGTCCTTGGTAAATTTTGAATTCCATGCATATCTCAGCGGCAGAGGCTCCCGATCCCTGCTCTATTTTCCAGACTCTTTGCCTGTAGCCAAATCCTATTAGATGTATTTCCATGTCATGTTGTGTTTAAATAATGTGGCAGGACAGGGCCTTGACTTAGAAAATGACACCGCTCCTCCAAGGCAGCTTCTATCACAATCATCTCATACAGAAATCATGTCTTGTATTTTGCCTCTGTGGAAATGGGCGACGTTGTTAAAAATTTATTTCTGCTGCAAGAAAATCTGATTCTTGGTTTATTGTGTCAAGCAGCTGCTAGAGTGTGGCAGTGGGCAACTGTCCAGCTGTGTGGCTCCCACAAATTAATTTAACCCTCCAATACACTGTGAGGCCAATTAGAACGGTCCCTGCAGGTGTGGCAGGCAGTGACTTAGGGGAGCCATCGTGGTGAGGCAGGGGCAAGGAGCCAAATAATTTGATGAGGTCCAGAA